>NC_137903.1:14112509-14205009 GCF_963455335.1 Martes martes | reverse complement strand
TAGCTAAAGCAACCTCCTCCACTCCCACTTAAATCTCTTCGTATTACCCTATTTTATCTTTAAAGTGCAGAGAAACACGTAAGACTATTTTTATACTTATTTATATGCATTTTTGGGGAGAGAATATCTCTCCCCTAAAATCTCTCTGCTTCTTAAGGGAAGAGGCTCTGTCTTGTTCAATGCCATATCCCGGTTACTAGTGTTTAGAACCTAGCAGTGTTCAGTAAATATTTTGACTGATTTTGTGATTAATTTGTTGTGAATAATCATCACCACTGAGTGTATTACAACTAAATCTTTACAAAAAAGCCAATCCTATTTTAAACACGTAGGAAGTTGGAGGGAAGAATTGAAGAACCTGCAGTTACTGCCACAGAGTATGAGTATTAAAAACAGATTCTCACTGTCATAGGTCATCCTTATCCACTGTTATTATAATATTTTTACTGTCTAGCACTATATTTCAGTGTGTTTATGTGTGTGTGTGTGTGCTAGGGAGAAGGTAATAGTGGCAAGCCAAGTCATGCATTTGAATGTTACCTTCAGCTATGATTACCACTACCCACCTGTGTACCAGAGTTCCCAACGTTGCTCATATTCATAACTTTTATTTATTTTATTTTTTGAAAGCAGGCTTCCTGCCCAGCATGGAGCCCAATGCGGGGTTTGAACGCACAACCTTGAGATCAAGACCTGAACTGAGATGAAGAGTCAGACACAAGCAACAGAGCCACCCAGGCGCCCCATAGCTTTTTTTTTTTTTTTAAATTAATTAATTTATTTATTTGACACAGAGAGATCACAAGTAGGCAGAGAGGCAGGCAGAGAGAGAGGGGGGAAGCAGGCTCCCCGCGGAGCAGAGAGCCCGATGCGGGACTCGATCCCAGGACCCTGAGATCATGACCTGAGCTGAAGGCAGAGGCTTAACCCACTGAGCCACCCAGGTGCCCCCGCCCCATAGCTTTTAATTCAAAAGCATACTCATGGTGCTTGATCAGCTGGATTAAGAAATTTTACTAGCCATAGTGATGTACTATGCCCAGAAATTACCCTTCCCCAAAACAACTTAGGTCTTGAAATGAAACCATTTTGTTTCCCTTTGCTAGCTATTTTGGTTCTCTTTTCTGCCCAGTAAGTCTCACTCAAAAGGGACTATATCAGTGATCCAGTCTTGTGGTTTTTTTGTGTTTTTTGTTTTAATACACAAAAAGAAATTCTCTCTTTATATAAGGATGTGTCATCATTGCAGAAAGGTACCACTGTGTAAGTTTTAATAAACTTCCTTGACGAGGAATAAGGTAGAAGACAAAGATTTGGGGGACTGAGGAGGTAGGAAAAATTTTGGATTGTTTTATTTTAGTCAACCATAATAAAAAAAAAATTTCCTTTGTTCTTGCAATATGAGGACAAAAGGTCAAATTAATGAAGCCCTGAATAAAAATGACAGCATTTTCAGATATACCTTTACATTCCACTAGCGAAGTGAAGAAATCCTGAAATGAATCTTGTTGCTCTGTATAGTGGAGCTGATATTCCTTAATGTTAAAAAGTTAAAAAAAAAAAAAAAAGAAAGAAAGAAAGAAAAGAAAAAAGAAAAGAAAGGAAAAAAAAGAAAAAACCCTGTTTTGAGGTATGCCGGCCAGGATGAATTGGTGACTTATTTGGAACACTAAGTGAATTATTTGGAATGCCACCATTTCTGTGGCTTTCCTTTCCACTTGCATTCATTATAGTACATTTTCGTGGCTCAATTACCAGACCAATTATAATTTTCTCTTTTTATTTGTTCTTCTTTATTGCCATCCGGGACAGAAAAAAGTGAACATTGGTGACAGTCATCTCATTTATGAGAGGCTTTCAACATTCCTGAGTAGAATGCTCTTTGGCAAGTCGACTTGCCAATGACATGCTATAAAATCAGTAGAATCTTCACAGCAATGGAGACATTCTCACTAATGGAAATATACCAATGCAAGCTGACTCTCTGAGTAAGGAACATGAGGTCTCCTTCCGGTGGAAGCCTTAGACCCAGTGTGTTCTTTTTAAGATTTTCACCATTGACTTGGAGAATGGAGCATGCTCCTGGATGTTATGGGAATTCAGAATTCAAAAATTCAAAATTCAAAATCACCTATGTTTTTAGCACGTGGTTAAAAATAATAGTTCAAAAATCAGGTTTTTTAGTACTGTTTGAATGTCTGAATTAGATAGTAGTATGGTTAGTCATACTGAATTTGTCCTAAAAGAGACCTGAAATGTTTACATATGTATAGTCAATTCAGTGATCACAGGTAAGTAGGGTGTGAATAAGGTGAGAGCTCAGAATCATAAAATTGAGATCAAGTGCAACAGTGGTACAGAAAAGAAACCATCCACACAGGGCTGGAAAGGGAGGGATCACAGTCACTACCAAGCAAATATTGAGATTATAACTTTCAATGATGTGACAAAAACAGAGTACATTCATGTTTGGAAGTCTGTTCAAAATGTTATATTTTCATTGTCAGAGACACTGCATGCTAAGAAGCTGTTTCTATTTGAAGGTGTGTCCAGTCATTGCCAGGATGTTTACATCCTTTTCCTAAAGCATGGACTGCTTGATTCCTTCACCTGTAAGTTTTGTCCTGTCCCAGGTTTTTAGGACAATCCTAATGTCTCATTAGGAGACATGTCTCATATTACCTAATATCCCATCCCTAGAAGTAAGAAAAGTCAGATAGGGTTCCAGATCTTGGGCTGGAGCCAAGGGTTAGCTTGTGATGGGCTGGTGAGGGCAAGAATATCCAAGATGGGAAAGTACTAAGGAGAGCCAATGGTAGAGTCCTAGCCTTGAATAGAGAATTGAAATGCAGAGAGAGCAGCAAGATCATAAATGAGGTATAGATACAAGAGATGGGCACTGGTGGGCTTGAATGTCCAAAAGAGTCAAGGAGGTCTTTGACTACTGTCTCATCACTTACATGAGTACATGGTGGAGAGGTGTGATTTGCCTTCTTAAAAGCCAAGAAAGACAATGTCTGAAATTCACCATCGACAGTCTTTCTGTCAAGCCTGGCTCTGGCCTGTGATTCTCCTAATTAGGTAACTGAGCATCTCGTTCTTCCTGACTTCAGTCCTGCTCTTAATTTCAGGTTGGGAACTTGCTAACAGAGTCTTCCCCTTCTACCTTCCTTAGTTCTGCCTGGTATCTCCATCGTTATCTGTCATCTCTTTGACCTTCTTTGGTTAGATGTTTTTCTCAACCAGGGCTTATCATCTGTATCTGCCCCCTTCAGACATCGTGGCCTTCCTGCTGAAGGAGACACTTTAAAATGCTTTCTGAGAAGCATACATTTAAGGCAAAGTAGGTGTTTGCCACTGATATAGAAAGTGCCAGAGCCTCCTTGAAATATTTCTTACCAAATTGGCAAACGATGCCTAGAAATGTGGGGGTCGGGGGGGGGGGCACAGACAAATTTGAATGTATCCATTCAAATATAATTCCCATGACAGCATTAATTATTATCGGGTCTTTGTACTTTGTACTTTGGTGGGCCAGGGGGATCCAAGAGAGAAATTTTCATGGAGAGAGGGAAAGGGAAAAAGCAATCCTGGTTACCTAACATCAATATTACAGAGAAAATTTAAAAACAAAACAAAACAAAAAAACAACCCCAAAAACCCAGAAGATGATTTTACTGTTTTGCTTAAGACTGATTCTGAATGTTTTAGTTGATTTGACTGGAGCAGCTGGCCACAGAAAACCAAGAAACCAGGCAAAGAGACTGAGTCCTATATTCTGCATGGATAGTCTCATGCAATGCTCTAGACAACAAAACACATCCCTTGTTCTCTACCAGTTGTTCTGAAATCATTATTAAAATATTTCCCAGTCCACCATCCACCAGTGTTATTTCTCTACCTCAACCCCTCCTTACCCCCCGGCACCACTGCTTTTTCTTGTTGCACACTTACCAGGACTGTCAGCTAATGTTATGTCGCATCAGACCAAGCTATGGCACAGTATTTCATTATGATTTTTTGTTTTTTGCTTTCATTACAGCCCTTGAAGAGCTAGATGGCAGAAAGACTCAGAAGGACAGATTTTAAGATGGTGGGCTGAAACACCAAGACCAGTTATAATTGGGGAGGTCACAGAGTTTAGGTACATTTGCCAGATAAGTATTTTGAGCAGTCTTACAGGGAGATTAGAGATAAATTTTGTGGATACTTGGTATTTTAAACTGATTCGAGAGTCTACTTCTAGGGTTTACAGAGCTACCTATTTTGAATAATTATACTTCAATAAGAATAAGATACTTTTCGTACTCGAAACACATAATATTTTCTCTCCTCTCCTCTTTTATATGTATTTTTTCCGTAGCTCCCTTTCCCCTAACATGTTAGTTTCTTTCTATTTGTTCTACCTAACCGAGCAATTGACTTAGTACTTAATGTCAATGTGTAGTTGTGATTTCCAATTCGGGAGCCATCCTTGAACTCCCAAGACTGGGTTGGGAATCCTTCATATGACCCATAACACCCTATTCTTGCTCCTGAGATGGTATGTACACATTGTAATGTTACTATCTTTTTACCTGCCCAGCTCTCCAGGGAAACCAAAACCATTTTTTGGGGGGGGGGTCTGTTTCTGTGTCTCGTTTACCATAAGACCCCTTTTGCTGAGTACCATGCTTACAATATAGGAGAGGCTCAGAAATATTTGAACCATCTCTGCCATGTCCAAGATCTATAACCAAGTGTCTTCCTTACCTTTCTTTTCTGTGCCAATCTTAGAATTCAGGGAGCAGTATTTATAAAACTGTGTGTTAATTTCAGTAGAAATGCTTATTGTAACATTCATGGTCTTATTTTCAAAGATGTCCAAGATCTTAAAGCCAGTGAACAGAGAGTACATTCTTATGAGAATAGTGAACTTGGGGCTGGGGAGTTGAATTTGAGGAAGTAGCTAGCATTATTGCTGTCACCTCCAAAGGAGTAGAGTAAATGCAGTTCTATCCAAAAAGTCCAACCTGGAGGAAGGGTTAGCATATAGCTCTATCACCATGGTTCTAGGAAGTTTTATTAGATTGGAATAAACTTCAAAGAAGTAATAAGGTCTATTTTTTGAGAGAGAAGAATGAAGCAGGAACAGGGCAGGGGACCAGGTCTCCCGACAAATGTGTCAAGGAGAATTAAGAAACTGAAACACAGCCCAAAAACCCATATAGAAATTCCATTAAGTGGCTTAGGCCCACAGTGTGAGATGGCGATGGCAGCTGCAGCTTTGTTAGCCTGTGGACACCCAGAGACTCACACTGGGCACATTAGACACCATTCAAAAGGTAGTAGTCAAATGCTAGTCTTCCTAATACACCCAGGAAAGGACCAACAGGTGCTAATTCTTCAAAAACTATTATAACAGGGCCTTTGGCAAGAACCTCTTTCTCATAAGCTCAAAGATTGTACCCAAATGAAATTAAAATTCAAATTGCTTTCCAGCAAGTGACTCTGTTACCCGCACACATACCAAAGAAGTTTGAGGACAGTTTCTGAACATCCCAGTATACTGAATTGAAGTGAAGTCACTTTTTTTGGCCATTTAAAAATCAAACCAGTTTGAAAGCGTCAACTCTTGGATCGTCCATGATCCAACATGCTCCAGAGATACAAAATTACATGCCAAAATGGCCATAAAAACCTTGAGCCAAAAGGAGTAGGCCAAGATCATAAAATTGTTGAGCTTGTTTTTTTTACAGACGATATTTTTAAAAATCACGATTGAGAAGAGGGAAATGTTTTCTGCACTGAACCACAACAGAAGTCTCAGTGCAATATGGGTTATTGAAGCACGACTTTGCCATTGCACCTTTGTATTGTTTTATATTTTTCTGTTTTTGTCTCTGTCTCCCTAATTGATTATGATTTCCTGTGGGAACGAATTTTGTATTTTTGGTTCATGGTGGCCCACATTCAGTTGGTGTGATGCAGACCAAGAGCTGTCCCCAAAACTGGTTTTCCTTTCTTTGGCCACATAGCAAGATCTGAGTTATCTGTGAGTAATTTATCAGTACCTTTTTTTTTTTTTTTAATTTTAGTTTCAGCAAAGTTAACACGCAGTGTTGTATTAGTGTCAGGTGTACAATATAGTGATTTGACAGTTCTATACATTACTCTGTGCTCATCGTAAGTGTACTCTTAATCCCTTCACCTATTTCATCCATCCCCCCTCCATTCACTTCCCTTCTGGTGACCACCAGTTTGTTCTCTATAGTTAACAGCCTGTTTTTTAGTTTGTCCCGTTTTTTCTTCATTCATTTGTTTTATTTCTTAAATTCCACATCTGAGTGAGATCATACGGTATTTGTCTTTCTCTGACTAGCTTATATCCCTTAGCATTAGACTCTCTAGATCTACCCATGTTGTTGCAAATGGCAAGATTTCATTCTTTTTTATGGCTGAATAATAGTTGTGTGTGTGTGTGTGTGTGTGTGTGCGTGCACGCGCGTGTGTGTGCCTGTGTGTTTGTGTGTGTGACATCTTTATTTATTCATCTATTGATGGACACTTGGGCTGCTTCCAAAGTTTGGCTATTGCAAATAATGCTGCTATAAACATAGGGTTGTATATATCCCTTCGAATTAGTATTTCATACTCTTTGGGTAAATACCCAGTAGTGTGATTATGGATCATATGGTAGTTCTATTTTTAATTTTTTGAGGAGGCTTCATACTGTCTTCTACAGCGGCTACACCATTTTGCATTCCCGCAATCAGTACATGAGGATTACCACACCCTTGCCACACCTGTTGTTTCTTGAGTTTTTTATATTCGCCATTCTGACGGGTGTGAGGTGATAGCTCACTGTGGTTTTGATTTCCATTTCCCTGGTGATGAATGATATTGAGCATCTTTTCATGTGACTGTTGGCCATCTGTTTGCCTTCTTTGGGAGAAACGTCTGTTCATGTTTTCTGCCCATTTTTAATTAGATTACTTGGTAAAAAAACAGAAAGGGTGTTGAGTTGTATTAAGTTTTTATATATCTTGGATACTAACCCTTCATCGGATATGCCACTTGCGAATATCCTCTTCCATTTAGTGGGTTGTCCTTCAGTTTTGTTGGTTGTTTCCTTTGCTGTGCTGAAGCTTTTTATTTTGATGTAGTCCCAATAGTTCGTTTTTGGTTTTACTTCCCTGGCCTCAGGAGACATATCTAGAAGGATGTTGCTATGGCCATGTCAAAGAAATTACTGTGTGTGCTCTCTTCTATGATTTTTATGGTTTCAGGTCTCACATTTATGTCTTCAATTCATTTTGAATTTATTTTTATGTATAGTGTGAGAAAGTGTCCCAGTTTCATTCTTTTGCATGTGGCTGTCCAGTTTCCCCAACACCATTTGTTGAAGAGACTGTCTCTTTCCTACTGCATATTCTTACCTCTTTTGTTGAAGATTAATTGACCATATAATCATGGGTTTATTTCTGGGCTCTCTATTCTGTTCCATTGATCTATGTGTCTATTTTTGTGTATTTGGCAGTACTCTTAAGTCACACATAAATATGCCTTAACTTAGTGCTTTGGTCTCAAGACAGGAAAACCAAGCTTCATCCATTGTATTATACACAAATGACATAGACAAAACCTGGCAAATTCTCAGGGACTTGGATTGATATGGTGTCACCACTATAAACCCAAGCCAGTCACAATCACTTTATGAATACATTCAGACCATTTTTCTAGCAGCTTACATGAATAATGTTTTAGAGTTTATTTTCTTAGTAGGAAATGATATTTTTAGAAGGGTTATGATGTACAGTAGGGGATTCTAATAATGGACTCATATGAGTAAAAATGTGTTTTCTCTTAGGAAAGACTACAGTAGGGTACTACTGTACCCTACCTCCAGGCAAGCATATTTTCCAGTCTTTTCTCCCTCTTCTGCTTCTGCCCCTGCTTCTTTATACACATTATTTCTCCTTCCAAAAATACATCTTAGCTCATATTCTTTATCTTAAAAATTCTACTCAACATTTACTTTGGGGTAGTAAGAATGTTCTACTCTAGGAAGTGCATATTTATCAGCATAAATCACATTTGATCTTTCCATTTGTTGAGAGTCTTCTAGACCTTGGGTATATATAAAGGTCCTTGTGGTGAGATAACCTTGTTTGGAAATTGTACAAATAATTTGAAAACCAGCAGCAAACTTTCCAAGTACCAGAAAAAATCTGATTCAGCGATTGAAATAAATGATGACATTAATGTAAAAGTCTATTTTTCTTTAGTCCAAACAATTAACTTAATTAACAAACACTTATTGAGTTGACATAGTAAGTTCAAAAATAATGACAATAATAAAAAAATCTTTTATTTAGTTTCAAATCAATGATATTAATTTAATTGGTTCTAAGCCCATTATTTCTGAACTCAATACTTAAAAATTAACTTCATAATTTTTAAGTCGTAAATAAATCTTCTGTGTTTTTAAGCAATAAATAAAGCTTCTGCGCTTTCATAGGTCATGTCTCTTAATTTGCAAATGAGCCATTTTCTGCCTTTTGATTTTTGCTTATACCCAGGTTAAATTACATTATAACAAATCGCATTGCAATGAAATCTTCCTTTAGAACCAGAGAATTTTAACTCTTATTTCCCCCTATTTCAAATAATAATTGTTGCAATAAAATTCGCATACAAGGAATGTTTGACTGATCCCTTGAGATTTTTGAAAAAGTTGTTTGCCTGTACTTCTTTATAGCTTTTCTGAAAGCTATCATAAGAAAAATTCTTGTGCTAAAGGCATAGCACATATACATGTGGAAAGGAGTGAATTCAAGCCAGTTCTCTAGAAACTATAAAATGATTAGGTTTGTGATTTATTTAAATTAAATATAGATAAAACTTCACACACACATTTACTCTTCTCTTTTTTATTTGGATTTTGTTTAGTGAAAAAATAGTCATGACACAAATATTGTAGATGGATTGCTATTTGTGAGATGTGTAATTGTCTTGAACTACCAACCAGTGCTTCTAGGATCCCAACCCTATGGAAAGTCTCTTATTATTGGTGAGAAGAGTATTGAATGATTGAAGTCTCCATGCATCTTCTGTTCTAGCAGACACTATCTTGGCACTTTGGAATTACCCAAGTCCTTCTACAGTGGATCACATGATCAGACATCCATGCGTGTTGTCTATGGAAAGATAACAATGATGAAACACAGCCTTTTGGTTATTATAAGATGACTTAACAAGATAAATAATTATTAACAATAATCTCAATAATTTTTTCAGTAGATCTAATTATATTACCTGTGTTTATTTTAAGCATGGAGTTAAAGTGTTGGTGCTGGTCAATAATCAAATTGATAAAAATACTGGCATTGAGCACAGTGACTTTTTCTCATAAGTATGTGATGAATTCACCATGTCTTGTATAGATGTAAAACCACTAGCACATCATGGTGAGGGAGGCTCCATATTTCCATTTTGTCCAAGGAAGTGGATGGCAGGGTGTCAGCCTGAAGTATGTTAGAAAGCTCGAGGAGACAGTGATTTGGGGAGTAATCTCTGATCAAATAAGAGAAGAACTGCCCAAGTGCAAGAAAAGAAGTTTGCTATGTTTTGAGCCCACCTAATATTGAAAAACCATAAATTTAGATGCAATACTGAAATTCTATAAATTCTATAAATTCTATAAATTTTTAAACATCTATTATGTGCTTGGTTGTTCTAGGCTATGATAACTCCGTCAAGCTCTCCTGGAGTTTGCCTTCCAGATGGATGATGGTTATGTGATTTTCTGTGGGATGAGAATAAGGAAGGCTTGTTGCTTAATTGCTTCATACTGGGGGAATCTGAGGGGCAAGTATGGAAGGGGGGGCAGGGAGTTAGTTTATTTCGTTGCAGGAAATATTTATGGAGCACCTCTAATATCCCAGCTACTCCAGCACGTGCTAGAGAGTCAAGAATCAAAAAGTAAAGTCTCTCTTCCAGAAGAGCTTCTAAGTTTACTGGGAAAGACAGATATGTGAGCAGATCTTGTCACTAGCATGTGGTCAGTACTGTGATGGGCAGGAGAGCAGCATGTGAAGGGGAGAAGGCCCTTATCTCAGCAGGGAAAAGGCCTGAGGAAAGTGTCAGAGACGAATTTGAAGTTAGAGGGTGTGTGAGCCAAACTGTCAGACTGTCTGGCAAGACCCTAAAACATAAGCAGACTTGTGTGATGTTTTCAGGGATTTGTAAGGGAGTTGATAATCCTCCTGTGAAGAGGATGAGGCAGGCAGGGACTGGTGGGGAGGCTGGAGGGGGAACCAGGGGACCACAGAGCGCGATGGTGATAGAAAACACACCAGCTGGTCAATTACATGGTCCAAACTGGGCAACACGCTTCTGAAGCCCGGAGGGCTCTAAAAGATTGTGAAATAATGAAGGGATCAAAGAACAGGTCTCCCTCTGGCAAAAGAGAAGGAGAAGCAAAAGAGCTGCAAGGAGAGTATATAATAATCTGAGTGAGATGCATGAATTTACGAAGTCTGACATGGAGTTGCTCTGGATGAAGAGAATGTCCAGAATGTGACCTTGACTCTAAGGATCTCTAAGGGGCTGGAAACCCAGGAAGTCCAAGAAATCTCTCGCTGGCTGTTTCATTAATGTGCGCATTGTAATGCCTAAGAATGATGTCAGTAGGTGGAGGTAAAGAGGAAAGACGAGGTAATGACTGGGAGATCCATACATTATAGTTATAGGAGGGAGGAGGCTTGGCTTACCTAAATGCCATTGACCTTAAAAGCAGAGAATTATGTGTGAGAGATTTTTGCAGATCCCATAAGACCCTAAGACATCCAAGGCCCTTGGAAGGCAGCTGGGTAACATCCTAGTCACCAAAAAGAGACGTGCTCCTGAAGCTCTAATAGATTCCTGAGTTAAGGACTTTATAGTTCTTAGTCGTATCTGGATGTTTGCCTTGTCCACACAGACACTACAAGCGTAAATAAATTCTATAAGCTTGCACAAGAAACCAATGTTTGATCCAGGACCAGAGTGAAAAGACTTTGCCTGTATAGTTTTAACACGAGACTTCACTGTGTTTTTCGAAAATTAGATTTCTTGCTCAGACAATGTTTTTTCAATAACAAATTATTCCTTTTAATACAAAAGTACTGGTGAAAGTTATTTTCTTGGAATTACAATTACGCAACCTAATGAAGCCTTGCTGGTAAATGGAAGAACTCTCTGGGCCCGTGCATTTTCCCTGGGCTGCTCACACTAATGTCACGTGCCGGGAGAGTTCCGAGCCCCCAGCATTAATGCTCCTCTAGGCAGTTCATCCAAAATTCCATTTTTGGATGCAGCCTGATTTTTTCCCCCTTAAATTTGATAAAGGTTATTTTACTCATTGGTTTGTTTGTTTTTGATAAAGCTTATTTTAATACCTTTATACACTGGAACTTTTGCTCAGTGTGGAACCTCCACATTTGGAACAAATGCTTCAGTGCCAAACATCTGGCTCAAAAGCAGCCAACACATTCCATTGGCTGCAAAGTTTCTAGATATTGACGGCTCATTTTTGTATGGGTAATGGTTGATTTCCATTTTAATTCGAATACTTTGATGTCCTGTAATTCCCATTTTCTTTTCTCAGTCCTTCCAAATGGAGCTGATTTCCACAGTCCGGAAAGTTTTCGGAAACCCTCTTGACTTGGGTCTGTCGAGTATAGACTTCTGTTCTTCCCAGAACTCCTGCCTGCAGGTGCAGGTGAAAGGGACTCAGTTACTTCCTGATGGGCTTTCCCTAGTCCACTGTTGTCTTTCTGGAAGGCACTGACTGGTGTTCACATGTACCTGACAGTGTTTGTAGATCGTGCCTCTATCAGCCTGTGGAGGTTGTCCAGACACTGTGGCTGTGCCTCGTGTGATTTCTGTGTGACGCTTGCCTCACTCCTGCTGGCAAATGTCGTGGTTCTACGTGCTTGTGTTTTTGCACAATGTGATTGCCCTCGTTATCCTAGTTCATCCTCAAAACATCCATCTGAGGCAGAAGGGGCACTTTTCTCCCAGTTTTACTGATGCGGAGATGGTTATGCACAGAGATGAAATAATTTTCTCAGGCTTCCAGACCACTTGGGCAGAGCTGAGACTAACGTTCTTGGAGGAATCGAATAGGCAACGTACCTCCTCTCCTATTTGATACAACAAAGGTAAAAATCCAGTTCACATAATCATCTAATACATATCTGGTTGGTTTTATAACTGATTTTGGTCCATTATCTTGTTGAGTTTTTCAGACTGATAAAAAACTGAAATGTAGGTGTTTGTCCAAAGCTCTTTACCTCTGATCTGCAATCTGGCAAAGAAGACATATCTTTCTAAGCTTGTCTTTATGCTTCATAAAATGAAGCATGTTTCATTTTATTTCTGAAAGGGAATGGAGGCAATAAAAGAAGATTTTAGAGCCTCTGTGGATCAGGGTGTGGTGACTTTGTTTTTGATAATCAACACTTGTCAAAGGGCCATGAAAATTCAGCGACCCTCATGTTCATTTTTTAAAAGCTAATTTCTAGATTCTGCTTCAAGATACATAAAATACTTACATTTATACTCTTTTTTTTTTTTTTCCTGTAAACTGGCATCTCCCTCTTTCAGAGATGACTGAGAGGATATTCAGGAAGAAACATATGACCACAAACAAATTGAACAGACCTACTTCAGACTCTCTCCCAACAGGTTATGCAACAGAGTTACCACATAGATAGTGAAGTTATCAGAGTTAAAGAAGAAGTGATTTTTTTTTTAATTCCTCTCTCTCTAACCCTCGCCATTGACAAACTTCACCTTCTACTTCCCTTATTTTTTCTTTTTTTTTTTCGACTTTCCTCTAAATTGTCATTTATTGCTAGCTGTGGCAAATTTGTTATTCCTTGTTAAGAATCAACTTTATCGAACTGGAAATCTCATCCTCTTACTATTTATTAATATAGTTTTAGAGGAATCCTCCCATTTTGGTTGGTGGCTGCTCCGTTGGGTTTAAATGTGATGTACTTGTTGACTGTTTAGTCCCATGAGGACGGTGCTGAGACAGACTTACCCAGGCATCCTTTGAACACAGAAATGAAAATCAATAAACAATTTGAACTTCTTCGAGGAGAATTTTTCTTCTCTAATGAATATACAAGCTTGGTTACAGCTTAATTCAAAGATTGAATTTAGTGAGTGTTTTTGAATGCACCATAAGCATGACAAACACAGGCTGCAAACGACATGCCCCACGGGGAGACTTAATGTTGAAAAAAAGTCATCATACTCGCCCATTCTAAACCCACATAAAAATGAGACAACTCAACTGTAATAATATTTACTTGAACCAGCCTTGAGAAATGGTCCAGTGAGTGCCCAGTGATAAAATTTGTGCTGTCTATACACAAAGAACCTTGAAAACAAACACATATACAAATAAAAAAAGAGCCAAATTAAATCAAACGAGTACATATTTTATCAGTTAGGATTGTTTTATACATCAAAGGACAGAAAACTCAACTCTGGTTTTGACTGAGTCTTGATGCAGGGATTCATGTGGTGTTACTAAGACTCTCTCCTTTGCTTCCCAGTGTTCTCCCTCCTGTGGTGTTCCCTCATCCTTATTCTCCACTTTGAAACAAGTCACTCCCACATGACAGCAAAATGGCTTCCAAGGAAAGCTTTTTTCACACAATAGTTGAAATGAAGCCCAGGTCCTGTCTTTGGCTGGCTTGATGAGGGTCATATGTTCATTCCCATCTCTGCATCCAGAGGAATGGGATGTCCTCCTGGACATATGGCCAGCAGAGTTCATCTTTTGACATTGAGAGTAGTATCAATGGCAGACAAGTCTTGAAGCATTTGTTGGCGGTGATTTCTCAGAAGAAGTTTGAGTTATTATTTTATCGGAAGTGTGGTCAGAGACTGCTACATGACCAAAACCACGGATACAGGCAAGTAAAACAGATTGGAGGAATGGTTGGATAAATTACTTAGTTAATGGTGCTATTAGAACCCATCCTTAAAATTGTGGTAGTAAGTTGAGCTGTACCCATAATTTATCACCAGTAGCTTGTAATATTAAACATACATATTAATGGACAATGACATTTTTAAAATATGTAAGAACAAAGGTACATCTCTATAAACACCAAGCCAATATCATAAAGGAACTAACTGCTTTATCAGTAAAGTCTATTATTAAATAACTGTGAAAAATAAGATTTTGTACTTCTTATTGAAGTGGCTCCAGAGACTTACTTCCTCTTGATGGTTTGTTATCATTAAGCTTCTGAATATTCTACATGGTGTAACAGTATACACGGTGGGGGGCACCTGGGTGGCTCAGTGGGTTAAGCCTCTGCCTTCAGCTCAGGTCATGATCTCAGGGTCCTGGGATCGAGTCCCACATCGGGCTCTCTGCTCAGTGGAGAGCCTGCATCCCCCTGTCTCTCTGCCTGCCTCTCTGCCTACTTGTGATTTCTCTCTCTGTGTGTCAAATAAATAAATAAAATCTTTAAACAAAACAAAACAAAACAGTATACATGGTGGGGCATTGAAAGGGAAAAACAAGTTACATTGTATATTCTCCACCCCCTGTAATTTTCTCTGATGAAAGAGAAAGGGCAGGCAGAAGAGGAAACTGTAGGACTGACCTCTCTTTTATCTTGTGTAAATCAAGAAAGCAATCCTTCTGCTGGTTTATGATAAGGCCTGCTGAAAAAGCCACAAGTGAGAGAATTCAGTTATTTAATGACGGCTGATCATTTTTGGGTTTATGGATAGACACAAACCACATGTCTTCCTGAGCCTGGTGAGAAGGCTGTATTCTATGCCGTATTCTCTCTTGGGCACACATGTACTGTTGGTATCAACAGGGGTTTTACCGTATGCCCACAAATCCTTCACTGCTCCCCCGTCTAAGCGTTGGAGCGTAACCGCCATCCGCTTGCATACAGTTAGCCTTATTGACTCACTTCGAATGAATAGTACGTGACAAAAGTGATGGCATCTCTGTCTTAGGTTATTAAAGGAATAATAGCTTTTTCCTTCATCTCACTTTCTCCTTTGGACCATTCGAGGTGCGGGCAGCCAGTGGCCCTATGGTGAGGATACTTCAGTAGCCCGGTAAGAACCCTTGTGTCAAGGAATAAGACCCCCTGCCTAACATCAACAAGAAACCGAGCCTTCTAGGGGCGCCTGGGTGGCTCAGTCTGTAAGGCATCCGACTCTTGACTTTGGCTCGGGTCATGATCTCAGGGTTGTGAGATTGAGCCCCACGACTCACTCTGTGCTCAGAGGGGGTCTGCTGGAGATTCTTTCTGTTTCTCTCCCTTTGCCTCTGCCCCTCCCCCGTTCCTCCTCCTCCTTCTTCTTCTTCTCTCTCTCTCTCTCTCAAATAAATAAATAAATCTTTTTTAAAAAAGGAAACTGAGGCCTCTAGCCCACAGCGCTATGAGTGAGCCATATTGGAAGTGGGTATTCTAGCCTCAGCCAAATTTCTTTTTTCTTTTTTAAAATTTATTTATTTATCTTGGGGCACCTGGGTGGCTCCGTCGGTTAAGCATCTGCCTTCTGCTCAGGTTGTGATCCTGGGACCCTGGGATTGAACCCCACTTCAGGCTCCCTGCCCCGCAGGGAGTCTGCTTCTCCCTCTCCCTCTGCCTGCTGCTCCCCCTTCTTGTGCACGTGTTCTCTCTCTATCAAATAGATAAATAAAGTCTTTAAAAAATTTATTCATTTATCTTAGAGAAAGAGCACAGATGGGAGGGGCAGAGGAAGAGGGACAGAGGATCTTAAGCAGACCCCAGACTCAGCACGGAGCCCAACCGAGGGTCCGATCTCACAACCCTGAGATCACAACCTGATCTGAAACCAAGTCAGACACATAACTGACTGGGCCAGTCAGGCACCCCCAAGCTTTCTTTTAACTGTAACTTCAGCCTTTACCTTGAGCTCAGCTGCATGAAAGACCCCGAACCAGAACCACTTGGCTAAGCTCTTCTCAGATTCATACAGAAAATGTGTGAGATAATTAGCATTTACTGTTTAAGCCTTTAAATTTGGAGGTAATTTGTGAAGCAGCCGTAGATACGTAATTCAGTGCCCAATCTTATTTCCCATTGCTCGTCAAGATGCGAACTCTCCTGACATGTATCAGCCAATAAATTAGCCAGTAAAGCAGTCAGCCAACTGAGTATATGCTACTCACTCCTTCCCTGCCCAGCATAATCTCATATTTAAACTCAGTATCTTTCTGTCTCATCTTGCTTTCTTTACATAACTGGTGATTTTTTTAGTCAGTGGCACACAGTTGAGCACATAAAATCATTTTAATTGACTTATATATGTTATATTTGGCCAAATTCCCAAAAGGCAGGGGTCTTCATATTTTAAAATATTTCCGAATGCCTTTCTGGACTCAAAAAATCTTAATTAATTGAAGTAGCAAATTAGTTCCTTCAAACTGCTTGATCCCCAGGAAAATTAAAGAAATGTCTCTGTTTGTTTTGTGGCGAGTGGTGTAATTTTAGGCAGAGAACAGTCTATTTTGTCCGTATGTGCCACTTCCCACCTTATTCTTTTCTAGAGTAGGGGTCAGCAAACTGTTTCTGTAAAGGGCCAAAGAGTAAATATTTTTGGTTTTGCAGGCCAGATGCAACCACCTAACTTTGCTGTTACATGGGGAAAGCAGTGATAGACAATAAGTAAATGAGTGGCTATGACTTTGTTCCAATAAAACTTTATTTACAAAAACAGGAGAGTTTGGGCTTCCGGACTATAGACCCAAAATAGGACCCAAGCCCTAGGGTATTTGCCACCATTACCACATCATTGTAAGAATCACCTGGAAAGCCTGTTTTAAAATAAACACATGTGCCTGCAAATGTGTTTTAAATAAACACCTCTATTGTTCCATGTAATCTGACAAATTTGGAAAACCTGAAGAAAAGAATCAAACTTCCTGATTCCTTCCTACCAGGGGATACTTTCCTCTGTGAGATGTGTGAGAGACAGTAAGGCTGAAATCAAAAATCACGTTTCTTGATGACTAGGATTCCTTTGATTTTGCAAGGCCACATACCTCATCTAAGGACTGTTATGTGTCTCATAATGACACAGCTAAATGCTTTATGGTAGTAAAGACAAACAAAGGATAAAATCATCACTTCCCTATTTTGTTAAGGAAAAATTAAAATCCCAAGGAGAACTTCTGAGTTTTCCACTTGGGTGCAGTCACCCTAAGTACTCTTCTTTACGATGTGGGATTTTCTTAAAAAGATAGTTGCTTTGCAAGATTAAAGAAGATTTGAAGATACAGAATTCAGAGACATAACATGAAATTAGGTGTAGGGCAGGAGCAATGAAATCTGACCTAAGTTCAGCCAGAGAGGTGGCTCATACCTGCAGTGCTGTGCTGGGATTTCAAATGTGTGACTTATCTGTTAAAAATAAAATTTTAATTGTGGTTTTGGAATGGGTTTCCTACGTACATTCTGGGTCCCTGTCCTAGTCCGTATCAACTAGTTATATGTATCTCATGGTTGTCTTTCCACTCCTTTCTGAATGAGAATTTTATGTTATATTTTCAATAAATATGATCAAAGAGAAAAACTAACCCTATTAATTGCCCCTAATTTTCCACATAAATATTCAGATGTAACATATCATAAATTGTGGAGAGCATGGTTTTGTTCAACCTTGACGCTACTAACATTTTAGAACACGTTCATTGTGGGGGGCTGTCCTGTGCATGTCGTAGGCTGGTGATCATCATTCATTGCTTCTATCTGCTAGATTCCGAAAGCACTCTCAAGTTATGAGAATCAAAAGTGTCTCCAGACATTGTCCAATGTCCTCTGGATTAGGGAGCAAAATTGCACCTGGTTGAGGAGCTTTGACAAGAAGAGCCCCAAGCCAAGTGGAGAATATGGATAGTTTTTCAATCATCTCATATTAAGTCCCTGCCCTCAAATTTTCCTGAAATAGGTAGATAAGGAAAAGAAGGGTTCATTCTGGCTATAATTATTCATGTAATTGACACAGTTCTCCTCTTTGTTTTCCATGTATGAACACAAACAGTGATACTTAGCTCTCCTGGGAACTGCGTAGGGAATCAATTCTATAGGAACACCTGGGGACCATCATTTGTGGGATCCCTCAGTAATGATTTTCTAACACCCAGATGTTAGGAAAACCTTTTCAACACACTGACCCCAGACTCACTGCATTTTAACAAATCTATACCCAGAGAATGCCAGGGAGTATGAGCGAGAACCAGGCAGCATACACCATCTGGTGTTTTAAAAAATGTATACCACAAGCACAATGAAGAATTTATTTCTAGGGTATTTATGAATGGGCTTATTTTGAATGAAACAGGAGAAGCCCAAGCCCCAAATAAATGAACTAGCTTAAAATTTTCTCTTAAATTGAATTTACTGACATTATTTCATAATAATGAGATTTTAGAATACAGTGTAAGGTATTGTTTTGGTTGAATTGTTTCTACCTGTCCCCTGCCAAATTCATATGTGGAAGCTCTAGCCCCCAAATTTTAAAATGCAATCATGTTCGGAGATCAGGTCTTTCAAGAGATAATTAAGTAAGGCCATTAGGGTGGGCCCCAATTTAATATGACTTATGTCCTTAGAAGAGGAGATCTGGACACAGACATGTGCACACATGGGACAAACCACGTGAAGATACAGTGAGAAGGTAGCCACCTACAAACAAGGAGAGAGGTCTCACAAGAAAGCAAACCTGGTACCATCTTGGCCTTAGACTTCTAGCCTCCAGAAATGTGAGAAAATAAATATCTGTTGTGTAAGCCACTCAGCCCATGGTATTTTGTGATGGCGGCCCTAGCAAAGTAATATGGGTCATTGTGTCTGTTCCCTCATGCCACATATGACATATGTGAATGGGATCATTATGATAGGAAAATGACCAAGTCCCTAAAATTATCCCTCCTAACTCTCCACTCAAGTCAAGACCATAAATCAGCAGCACATCACATTTCTGAAGCAATGGCAGAGTTTAGTAATATCACTAAAAAACAGAAAGGTATAGGCATGGTGGTTCTCATCTCTCCATTGAACTCACCTGTTTGGCCTCAACAAAACCTAATAGATTTTAGCAGATGGTGGTGAAAGTCTGCAAATTTTACTAGTTCTTAGACTCAGTTGTACACAGCTTCTTGTACTTGCTTTGCAGGGATTGATTTGACAAATTCTTTCTTCTTAAAATTGTAACAGGGAGAATCAAAAGCACTTTCCCTTTCCATGGCAGGGACAGGACCATACCTTCATTATCTTGTCCGTGAGCTTGGTTAACATTCCTGCCTCTTGACATAATGTAATCCATGAGGCCTCAATCATCTCTATATTGCATAAAATTTCACACCAGTCTACTCTATTGATGATAACATGTTAACTGGCCTTGAAGAACAAGAAATGTCAGGTACACTATAGTCTTGGCAAGACCTCTGAACGCCACAGAGAAAACCATAAAGATTCATGGACCAACCATACAGCTGAAGATTTTAGGAGTTTAGTGGCCTTGTGCATGCTGGGATATCCCGTCTGAGATAAAGAGCAAATTGTTGTACCTTGTCCTATCCACCAGTGGGAAAGAAGCTCAATATCTGTTGGATCCCTCTGAATTCTGGAAGAAATGTTGTGCTGCATTTGGGAATACTACGAACCATTTGTGGCATTTCCCGGTCACGAATGAAGCTCAGAGCAAGAGGGAGGTCTGCACAGTCCAGGCCATGGACAAAGTTTCTCTGATGCTTTGGCTGTAGCAGCAAATCCTATGGGGCTACAACTTTCTGTGACAGATACTATGGCTTGTGTCACATTCCTGGCAAACCCCTACAGAAGAGCCAGAGTTCAGAACCCTAGGAAACTAGGATAAGATGATGGTGTATGGGGCAGAGTTCTAGTCTATGTTTGCGCACAGCTCCTGATTTACTGCTTGGCCATGGCAGACACTGAGCATCTCACCACACACCCAAATGACTCATTCACCTGAGCTACCCACCACGAACTCCACGTTACTGGACTCACGCGTGTATGTTTGAGTGGACACGGCAACTAGTCATTAGGAAATGGCAGAGATGCATGCCAGGAGCAAGCTCAAACAGGTGCAGAAAACACAAATAAATTACCTGGATAGATGGCCCAGATGTCCTTATCACTCAGCTGTGCTGTTTTACACAACACTTCTTTCAAACCATACCATGGCTCCACTGGAGGTGAGTACATGTGTGTTGGGGGTGGGGGGTGGTTTTCCTGTGATCAACCAACAGAAGAGAAAAGGACATAGATCTAGTTTATAGAAAGATTGGTGCAGTGTTGGCTCTAATCGAAGATGGACCCCTGCAGCATTACAGTTCCACCCGAGAGTGCCCTGGAGGACAGCAGTGAAGGGAAATCCAGTAGGTGGAGCTTTGAGATGTACATTTAGTTGTGCATCTTGTATAAAAGGGGGTGATCTGAAGTCCCAAATACAGATATGTACTGATTCCTAGACACAAGCAAATGATTTAGGGATCACTGGTCGGGGCCCAAAAAGAATAATATTGGAAGATCAGGAACAGAGAAGTCTAGGGAAACACTATGAGATTGGACATACAGGGATGGACCCCAAACATCTTTGTGAAGATCTTTGTGTCTTAGTTTGGTGTCCCACCAAAGAACATCTCTACTACAGTAGATTCTCATCATCCTGCCAGGTAGACAGAATAATCTTTCCCAGAGTTATCAGCCAGGAGTTCTTAATAATCACTTCAGTGCAATGGGCCCATGAACATAGTGGCCATGGTGGCAAGGATGCAGGTTATTCTGGGCTCAGTCTGGGTTCCCGTTCACTAAGATTGCTCTCACTGCTGACACTGCTGAGTGTGCACCTTGCTGGCAGCAGACAACGATGCTGAGTCCCCTGGTATTGCCCAATGACAAGCCAGTCACCTGGGAGTAGGTCAAAGGTAGCTCTGTCCTTCTGCCTTGAAAAGGCAGACATTTATTGTTCCTCAAGTTGATACATAATCTGAATCTGGGTTTTCTTTCTTTGCCCTCAGGACATCTGCCATTCAAACACACATGGAATCTGAGGGCTTCCAGAATGACAGCCCTCAATATGATAGCCCATACACTCAGCCTCAGACTAAAGGACCACTTTTGTTACAAAGATGTGATAATGGGCTCATGATCATGGGATTCACTGGTTTTACCATGTACCCCATTATCCAAAAGCAGTCAGCTGTTGAAGGCTTAGCTAAGGTGCAGCTGGGAAATATCTTATGGGTGTGGAGTGCCATCTTCTAGTATGAAGCACATTCACTGAACTGAAGGGTGGTATATGGATTGTCTCCAATAATCCTAACACAGAAATTTGGGAACCAAAACAATGGATTTTGGAATGGAGCCTCCCAACGGTCACACTCAGGGACCCCTTTGTGGGATGTATTGTCTCACAGGCCTGCAGCTTCAGGCTCTACCAGAGTAGATATCTCATTGTCACAGGGGGAACACTTCCTGCAGAGGGACCAGGAAGGATTCCCTTGCACTGGAAGCTTTCACTCGCACTTGGCCACTTTGGCCTTCTCAGGCCAGCACAACAGCAGGAGTTGCTAGAATAATTGTAGCTGATTATTATGAAGAGCAACTGACCCTGATTACCATGAAAAGTTTGGCTTGCTATGACACAACATCATTAGACAGGGAGGATTGGTATGTCTGGATCCCAGGAGATTCATTTTTTTTTTTTTAAATTTCCAGACCCATTTTTTAAAGGGCAATTATAGCAATTGCCTCCCGATAACGAAGGGCAAGTAATGTCTTAGACTCCTAGGGGATATCCTAGAATATCCCCTAGGATAAAGGTCTAGGTCACTGCATCAGGCCTTTGGTCTTTCATGAGTTTGAGTGGGTTATCATCTTTTTTTTCTCTCTTTTCCTTTTTTTTTTTTTTTTAAAGATTTTATTTATTTATTTGACAGAGATCACAAGTAGGCAGCGAGGCAGGCAGAGAGAGGGGAGGGAGCAGCCTCCCCACTGAGCAGAGAGCCCAATGCGGGGCTCGATCCCAGGACGCTGGGATCATGACCTGAGCCAAAGGCAGAGGCTTTAACCCACTGAGCCACCCAGGCACTCTTGGGTTATCATCTTGAAGGGGACTAAGAAACTGGGTTTGTGACTCTCCTCTCAGAAAGAAATAAGGGCATCTTATTCACACACACAGACATGCAAACACACAGATGCAAACACACTCACACATGCATGTATGTGTGCACACATACTGGATGTTCCATACTGTAGAATGGGAATTCGGTATGAACTGAGAGGGTATTAGTGTGTCTGAATGGCACAAAACCTAACTGTATTAAGCATCTCTTATCTGCTTCCTCAGATCTCTCGGCCTTACCTGCTTTGGAGAACATCAGCAACTTGTTCTGTCTGAGCCATCACTTTGGCCTAAATCTGTGGTTCAGCCACCTGAGCCCTATCAACCACACTCTCAGAGTTTCTGACTTCTTTGACTTCCAAACTGGATAAAATACCACATCACAGAGTGAGGAATCTGGATTCCCAAGAAGTTGCCAAAGGCGCCCCATTCTATGCCCAGAAGTGGAAAAAAGTTACCTCCCTATGAGGTGAAATTTAACTGATGCCAGGAGATGGGAAGAAACCAAATAGAGCAATTCCTTTTCTCTCAAAGGAATTTATTGTAAGCGTGGTTTCTGGTTAGTTAGCCTGTGGGAATAGATCCTATTCTGCTTTGTCAGTGATAAAATGGAGCTTGCTCCCACCATTTTGTGAGAGCGATTTGTACGCTTCTCATCCCAACTATGCATTCAGTGATGTCATACTGGTAGCTAAAATCAGTTAAAGCAGGAGTATTTGTGCCATAGAAACTAGACAACCCTAGAAATCAGGGCTTTTCCACCACCAAGAGCTGGTTGCTAAATATTTACTCCACCCGCCAACGAGTCTAATGGGCATACCTACTGAATGACTTGGGGGTCTCTTGGTGGCTCGTCATGAAGCCTGGAGCATAACTGTGACGTGTCACCTCGCATTGTTACCCACTTTTTCCCTGCTCAGTTTTCCTCCAACTTTACTCTCAGTGCCATCGTGCATCACTTCCCAGATAAATCATTGGCATTTAATCTGTTCAGGCTCTGTTTACTGGGAAACACTGAAACAGGAATTAGGTGGAATGGAATGAAAAGATTTCAGATCTTGTTAACACAGGCTGTTGTGGAACCCGTGTACACACTGTGAAAACTTTCTCCAGCAGCTATGTGACAACCTGGGAGTCTGAGTGAAGATGGTTGGCAGGACTGACTCAGGTCTGGATAACTGAGAGATGGTCCTGGATGAAAGAGAGTCTGCGCTGTCCAGTTGGGGTGGATGATCTGGATTTTTCCACCCTGAGTTCAGGGTGAAATATGGGAGAAGGCAAAGGACTGGGGGCTGAGAACCAAAACTCACCAGAGGTATTGAGGAGAGCAAAAAGCTTATTTAATAGACAGTGAAGGAATCAGAAACTTCTTGGAAAATAAAGTTTGCTGAGTATTTCTCCAAAACATATCAAAACATATGCATAGGTAAGTTCACTTATGATAGTCTACCATTTTCTTTTATACTTATTCTTCTCTGGCCCCGAGGACTTCTTGCTGTTCCTTAGATAAGCCAATCTCATTCTGCCTCAAGTGCCTGGTAGATCTATGCCGAGACATTTATGACTTTCCATCTCAATTATATCAAGTTGTAGCTCAAATATCATCCCTCAGAAAGATTGTCTGAAATTACTCTATCTGGAATATCTCAGTTCTTTCCATTCACTTACCCAGCTTTATTCCTCTTTATGACCCTTACCACAGTTCAGCATTATTTTATTTAGCTGTTTTGCTATTTGTTTATTGCCTGTCTTCCTGACTAGAACATGTACCCTATGAAGGCAGAAATGGTCTTAGTTTTTAATCTCCAGACTTTTAATAGTGCCAAGTACATGGTAGATCATCTGTGAATATTTGCAGAGTAAATGAATAATTGAGTATTATTAACTGTTAATTAAATTATGTATAATTAAATAATCTTTTTTTTTTTTTAAAGTAGGCTCCATGCCCAGCATGGAGCCCAATGTGGGGCTTGAATTCACAACCCCGAGATCAAGACCTGAGCTGACATCAAAAGTCAGATGCTTAACCAGCTGTGCCACGCAGGTGCTCCCAAATAATCAAATTTTTAAAAATTAGAAATGATTAATTCATCAAAAGCCCTGTGTGTGTCCAATTCTCTGCTAGGTAGGGAGACTGTGGTCTTTAAGACTTAATTCCAACTTTTGAGCAGCTTGCAGTTTCTTTGAGGTGAGAAGACATGGGCACACACAACCCCTGAGCACTGAGATTTAGTACATGGTATGTGCCAACCTGATGATGAGTCTTTTTTTTTTTTTTTAAAGTTTTATTTATTTACCTGACAGAGATCACAAGTAGGCAGAGAGGCAGGCAGAGAGAGAGAGAGAGAGAGAGAGGAGGAAGCACGCTCCCCGCCGAGCAGAGAGCGCAATTCGGGGCTCTATCCCAGGACCCTGAGATCATGACCTGAGCTGAAGGCAGAGGCTTAACCCACTGAGCCACCCAGGCGCCCCTCATGATGGTTCTTATATTTGACAAGTGTGATAAGAGTTCAGAGGAGAGAGAACCCAGTGCACTGGAGCAGCTAGAGAGTTTTGGAAGAGGTAGGGTTTAATCACGACCATGAGCATTGGTTTGATATTGGGGGTAAAGGATAGAAACACCATTATTTTGGTTCCCCTCTCATGACCTTACAGTGCTGAACGTACTGGTATTCAAGTAAGCAACCCATTAAAAACCCCAAATAGTCATCTGTCCAATTACTTTGCCTACACGACACATGCACATATAAAAAACGTCATCTAAGAGATAAGATACATATATAAGTTAAATACTTAAACAGCTCTCTGTTAAATTTTTAACTCTGTTGCATTGAGATGAATAAGTATTGATTGGTTTAAGTGAAATAAGGAACACTCCATTCAAGCGCTGAGCTGTATCTGTGGACCAGTTGAGGAAGGAAAAAACAAGATGGATTCCGTTTGTCAGGGCCTGACTGATGTCCAGTCCAATGTCCTCAGTTGGTGTCAGCCTCTGATAAAAATGAAGCCAGTTGATTTATTCGAGTGTTTTTTCACTGTGACTATTTGACAAAAACCCATTTAAATTGCCCTCATCAATTGTACTCTTTTATACTGGTTTCAGCTCTTACTTGTGCTGTGTTATCTTCTCAACCCTGGCATACATTTTATTTGCTTTAACTTTAAATTTTTAAAACCAAAAAATTTCATGCACTCTGAGATTATTTATTTATCCTGGTTTTGAAAACTAATAATTCAGAAAAATAAATCTAGCCCTCCTACACCAAAACATTAGCTACCAGCTCCTAAGGGTTTAAGCAGTTATAGATGGAAGTTTGCAGATGGCATCCCGCACATAATCCTTTTCTCCCCCTTGAGCTGATTCACTGATGTGTTAAGACCAGGAGCTTTCTCCTCCTTGCAGAATCAGTCCTCATCAGAAGTTCCCAAAGGAACATTGTTGTTCTTAGTGACATTAGAATGGGAGCCAGAAAGGTCCTTTCTTTTCTTTTCTTTTTTTTTTTTAAGATTTTATTTATTTATTTGACAGACAGAGATCACAAGTAGGCAGAAAAACAGGCAGAGAGAGAGGAGGAAGCAGGCTCCTTGCTGAGCAGAGAGCCCGATGCGGGGCTCTATCCCAGGACCCTGGGATCATGACCCGAGTTGAAGGCAGAGGCTTTAACCCCCTGAGCCACCCAAGTGCCCAAGTCCTTTATTTCTAAAACTTTTTTTTTCTTATCCCATAAACATCTGATATATTAGTAACTCTATACAAGACAGTAGGGTAACATCAACTCAGACGTTAAAGGGTCTGTGTTTTCTTCTCCCATAGAAAAGGAAGGGGAGTTCAGCTCCTACTAATATTCACCAAGGCCATCGTGGAAATTATTCAGAGGTGAGACATTCTGAAAGGAAAATGCAGTTTTCTCATTTTGGGTTAGCAAAATGTCATAAAGGTATTCAATAGTGTTTTCCAGAAATGTGATGATGTGAAGAGTTGTTCCAATAGCAACAAAGAGTCAAGTAAGATTAGGGAAGGCAAATCGTGGTAAACTGAAGTTACTCATGAAAGAGAAGCCAATGAGGACATTACTATTAAATATTTCAAGAAACATGAACTTAGGAAGAAAAACAGAAGAATAGATGGGTGCTGAGTGCTGATTTAAAAGGATATAGGAGGGAAGGAAGGAAGAAAGGAAGGAAGGGAGGGATCAGCAAACCTTGGAAAAATTTTCACTCATTGCTTAAAGTATAAAAATTGGTGAAAACCCAGGTTTACAGCAGCAAGGTGTATGAATCTGTATCACTGAATGATGTAATCCCATTGCTATACTCACTGAAAAAGTATTCCTACTTGAGGCCATCAGGATTAATGTTGCTCTCTTGGTAATACACCAAGAAACAGTTCAATGTCTTTTAAGACAAAGCAATATAACACTCTAAATGTACAAGCAACATTGCTCCAGGAAACACATTTGTCTGCCGGAGCCAAATAGTAATCCTAATTTAATGAACATCCCCAGTTCGCTGAGCCCATCGGGGAATGAAAGAGTCTTTTGGGAGAGCCTGAAAATGAACTGCGTCAATTGATTAGGCAGCTTTTTATTTAGGGGCAAGTGTAAGTGCCTGGAATACTTGACGGAAAGACTGGAGAGTTCTCTCAAAATGGAGGCTATTACCCAAGCTTATCCCCGCACTGGTGAAAGAAGGGGTAATAGTCATCTTTATTTTAGGTACTTGTCCTGCTTCCAGACGAGTTCCTTGTATCTTAAGATTACCACAAGATGTACTAGCTACAAGGAACAAAACTCCTGTGCACAATCAAAAAAGGAACACTGTTAGGTCCATTTGTTCATTCATTCATTCATTCATTCATTCATACCTGAGGTGTTGGAAATGCTTGACAGATAGTCTTTTCAAAGGGCCCTTTTATGGAGAATTGCATGCCACAAGGAAGGACCAAGAAAATTTAAAACAACTGATATTTTCTGGAATATCTTGATTTTCATGGTAACGGCAGCTGGGGGCTCACTGAGCAGGCTTTAGTCAGGAGTTATGTCAAAGTGTCTATCATTATTCACCACCTCTCAGACCCCAGCCTCCCTCTCCTTCTGAAGCCGGTTCTCTGGCAGGGGCTGCTAG
Organism: Martes martes; assembly: GCF_963455335.1. Lineage (NCBI taxonomy): Eukaryota > Metazoa > Chordata > Mammalia > Carnivora > Mustelidae > Martes > Martes martes. The sequence continues at coordinate 14,177,694 of NC_137903.1, read as the reverse complement.
ATTTAACAAGGGAGACCGTGTTCTCTTTCAGAACTGTTAAGCAGTACTGGCCCAGTCTAAGGAGACAGGTTTTGCGGTCAGACTGCTCGGGACTATTCTACACTCTGTTCTCCTTGGATAAAACATTTACTGTTCTCTAAGATTTGGTATCTCCTTTTCTACAGGACTCTCTGGGGGTGGCCAGCATTCCCTTTCACCTTAGAACTTTTGCAATAAAAGTGGTGCCCTTTCTTTTCTCCTTCTGGGGCATATATGATTTCCATGTTTGTATATTTGTGTTATCTGTCGATGAGGCCGGACACAAGGGAGGACACATACGTATCTGCCTGCCAGGATGTTGAGAGTGCCCAGATCTATCTGGCAACTTCTCTAGTGTTTAGGAGCTGGTACCTTCTTCACATGATGCCAAATGGTCCTGAACAACAGCTAAAAATGAGGTCTCAATTCATAACCTTCTCTGAATTGGAAGCTAAGATCACAATTGCATGTTTATTTCTTCCAAGTCTCCTAAGAAATCATGGGATGTGGATTGTTACAGTAATTGGGGGTGGGGTGAGTTGTTCATATAATACGAACAGGGGCAGAAACCATATAAATCGTTATGAAAATTTCTTCCTGGAAACTGGACTTGTGATATTTTATTGCCTGTTCCCAAGATGCCAGTAAGCATCATGAGATCAATAAAATTCCCGAAGATTCAATGAGCCAAATTGGTCTCTGTCCTCACTACATTACTCTGGATCCCAGGGAGGCTATGGTGCTGCACCGGGGTGGGGGGTGTCCCGGTAACTCTAACTGCCATTTACTTATGATTACACGTCATCTGTGAACACCCTGATGCAGAGGGAAGAAGAGGACAACACAAGTAAGGCATAGAATTTACTTCTTTAATACCCAGTGTATGACACTTCTCTGGCTTCTGTAGCAAATGACCATAAACTTGGGGGATGAAAGCAACAGGAATATATTCTCTCGTGGATCTGGAGTCCGGAAGTCCGAAATCAAGATGCCAGCAGGTCCCCCTCCCTCTGGGGGATCTAGGAGAGAACTTCTTCCAGCTTCTGGTGCTTGTTGACATTGTGCGTGGAGACACCACTCCAGCCTCTGCGTCTGTGGTCACCTGCTTCCTCCTCTGCTACCCTTGTCTTCTCTGCTTCTGTCTCTTATAAGAATACTTGTCATTGGGTTTAGGGCTGCTCCCAAGGAGTCTGGGATGATCTCATCTCATCTCAATACCCTGAACTTAATTACATCTGCAAAGACCCTTTGTCCAAACGGTTAACATATCCATGTTTTGAGGATATAGACGTGTACCAGTCTTTTGGGGTCACCATTAAGCTCACTATGAATCCCAGGTGTCAGGTTCTCTTCTGAGTACTTAATGTATATTGTCTTCAAATTTCAGAAATTTAACTCTATGATAACTGTTAGCAGCTGGCCACGTTACTGTAGACAGGTCATTAACCTGTTTGGGTGGTAGCTTCCTCATTTGTAAAATGAAGAATGTGGATTAGATACTTTCTGTTGTTTCTTCCAGGCTTTACTTTAATGATAGAGAGAGGGTAGACCCCTTCTAGAAGAGGGGCACTAGGGGAGGCTTTATTCAATAGCCCACAATGTGAAAGGTGTCTCCTGAAGAGGCGTGATGTGCTTCCCACCTTGGGGGTCAGTGTTAGCAAGAAACCCTCCTAGCTACTCTTCTTCCCATGTCCCATGTGTATACATAAGACTTCAAACATCTCCCTTACCACCTAAATACAACCTGAACCCACTTCAAACATGCTCCCATGACCTTAATATGACCTGACCACTTGCACTTTGTTTTAATGCTCTTTATTCTCTTATGTTTCTGGCAACATGGTTCAGAGCAAACTACCCATCTTGAATTGTATTTCTATATTTTATTCTATATTGTATTCCTACAGCAGCAAAACTATATCTATAAAACTTTCTATAATGACCAATACAACATCGGAGAAAATGATATCATAATAATAATCATTGGTATCTACTGCACCATTAAAGGAATAGAAATAATACAGTAAGGCTATACAGAGCCTTGATTTGGGAAGACTTAAAATAATTTTGTTCAGTTCTACCTAAGTCCCTATCACCCACAATCTTCCAGTCGTTGTACTAGGACTATCGATGGATATAAGACCATGTCCTTCCTCATACACACTCGCCTTCTAAAGGAGGCAAAAAGATAAAACTTGTGTCCAAGCACTGGCACTCAAGTATGTGAAGCTGAAGAAAGTTCTCATGAAAAAAAAATAATAATAACAAATTGAATCAGGGCTAAGACTGGGGAGAAGGAGCAAAAGTCAGAGCCAAAGCTTGTTGGCTTCATTGCTAAATCATGAGAAAGTGAATGCCAATCGCCCTGCCACTTAAGCCCCAGAGGATACAGCGACTCGTGACCATCAGGGGATTAATGGTGCATTTAAATTGTTCTCTCCAGAGGTTATATACGCACTGAGGCACGGTAGAGGTCAGAGCCGCGTGGCCCCTAATGGCAAACCTCAAAATGCCCCTGCATTTTTCTGAAAGGAGGACAGATAACATCCAAAGAAGTTGTGGCAAATACTCAAATGAGACATCCCAACTCCAAGAAGCCTCAGGTTCCATGAGACCCACCAGTGGCTTCTAGAAATGTGTCCAGGGGAAATCTGTCACCTGGTCAGATGGAGGTTTGGTGAACATGCGCTTTGGTTCACTGAACTCTCCCCTGCAAGGAAGGAATGAGTTGCCATCCCAATAACAACGGGGGGAGCTGGGATACTGTGCAAAGTGTGCTGAATGTCTCCACCCAATATCAGGGTGAGCTGTGAACTTGGCAAACTCCTATTCATTCCCACTCAGCAAGTCTCTCCAATTCCCCAGCAGTCAGCGTGGCCTGGTTGGCAGCTGGCTCATAAGAGACAGAAATACATAATCGGTTGAGATAAGCAACCGATTTTCTAAGCCTTAGAAAAGAGATTTGCGATAGACACAATGCTGCCCAGGTTCAGCCTTAAGGAGACGGACAACAACTTCCCTTCTGGAAACGGAAGGAACTCCTGGAAGCAGCTCGTGGGGAGGAAAGCCAGTAAGGCCCAAGGGCATTTGCAACATCCCCAATTTATCTAGTCATCGTGAGAAACAGGCTGTTTAAGGGGAAGTTCGACATGGAGAGAAGTGCTCACAGCAGCCCAGGAACATGGCAAATCAAGGAGCCACAGGTGCATAATAAAAGAAATCTATAGTCGTGCTGGCTGCCAACCTCAAAAAGTGTCACAAAATGTCGATGCACTGCAAAGCCTAAATATTTGGAATAACTTTCAGGTGGCATATGGAGATGTTTAGGGTCTGGGACTAGCTCAAAATTCATAGTTCCTTGTCCCTAATGACATCCCCTCCCCCAATAACTGTTAGTGACTGGGAAATAGAAACAGTAATAGCAGTAGTAATAATATTAGTTTTAATCAACTCGGGCTTCTATAACAAAAGACCATAGACTGAGAGGCTTAAACAACAGATATTTATTTCTTACAGTTCCGGAGGCTGAGAAGTCCGAAATTAAGGTATGGGTAGATGTGGTCCTTGATGAGGGCTCTTTTCCCAACTTGGCAGTTGGCCACCATCTTGCATCTTCACGTGGCAGAGAGAAAGAGAGAGATCCAGTCTCTTCCTCTTCCTATAAGGCCACTAATCCCATCGTGGAGGCTTCCCCCTCAAGACCTCATCTGAATCTAATCACGTCCCAAAGAAACCATCTCCAAATACTATCACACTGGGGATTAGGGCTTTGATATACAAAATCGGGGAGATACAACATTCAGTCAATAATAATTAATAATAAACAGATGCTATTCCTGCTCTAGTGAAGCTGACAGTCTAGAGTTATAGATGTTGATCAAATTGTCACTCACAAATATGTGAAATTACAGTCGTGTTAAGTTTTAAAAAGAACAAGGGCACGAGGCCATAAGGCCACATAATGGGGGGATTTGCCCAATGTGAGGCTAAAGATACTCCTGTCAGAAGGTGACAACAGAGCTGGAGTTGAAGGACAAAGAGGTTCTTACTAGTGGTATCAAACATAGAATACACATAGCTGCCAAAAGAAGGAGAGATAGACAGTATCCAAGGGAACTGTGCGGTCCAGGGAGAGAGAAAGAGAGAGAGAGAGAGAGAGTGAGTGTGTGTGTGTGTGTGTTATTTTAAGGAAGAGACTTGAATGAATAGAAGGATCGAGCTGGGCTTCACACAGCCACGTGACGAGCATAACTCCCACAGGCTTTCTAATTCTTCACATTTAAGTTGAAAAGACTCTTCTTCAGTGTTGAGGAAATTATGGAAATATTCTTTCTCTATTTTATTGAGGCCAGTCCTATCTCTGTTTTCATGTAATGTCCACATCCACCCCTGTCTACCTCATGCCCTTTCCCAAGATCCTCTCCCACCCCCTTTCTACAGTGGTTGGTGCACAGATCCCTAAAAACTGAATTCCCATTCTGTGGTGGAGTCTGGGATTGTGTCTCCACTTCTGGTCCTTATTCTCTGAATTATAGATATTTTAGGATTTTTCTATTAAAAATTAGCTGTAATAATCACATAAATATTAGCATAAATTGGACAAATGTTCTATTAGAAGACAAACTGCCTCCTTGGAAAAGAATTTCTTTGTAAATAACATTAACATGTTGGCTATTTTTTGTATTTTACCTTTTGAGAACAACTCAGAAAGGGTCATAGCTTAATATTCCTGTGGCCAAATTAAGCAATGAGTTCTATGAAATGTATATACTTAAAAAAAAGAAGTCTTCTTAACTTGAAGACAAGGAGTCTTACCAATTGGACTCCTAAAAAAAAATTCCGTTAGATCATTTGTCACATATACTTAAACTTCTAAAGGATTTTCTGAATGGACCATCCGTATGCCAGGCACTGAGTGAGATAAAGATCAAAAGAAGCATAAGACAGAACCCGAGAGCATGTAGTCTAGGCAGAGAAGAAAAATCAAGACTTATTTATTCATAAATATTTTTGAGTGCCTATTAAGTGTCATTGATGAACTAGGAATAAATTCTCCCTGCATTTGCAGAGATTAGAGTCCAGCCAAAGCAACAAACTCAGAAAAAGAGAAAGACAAAAGCTTCTAAACACGACTCTTAGCCAACTTCAACATTTTATGTTAACATAAACACAGGGACAGAAAGAATAGTATGATGACTTTGTCATCCTATAGACAAACTTAGTTTTTGTCCTCAGAACTGTGAGAAACACATTGCTGATGTTTAAGCCACTGAGCCTGTTGTAGTCCGTGATGGCAGACTCATAGAAAAATAAACTAATAATTATTGAGTTCCTGTTACGTACCAGAATCTGTGCATCTTAACAATCATTATTTATAGAATACTTACAAATCAAAATATTCTTAGGGCATTACCTTCTTTTGCATAGTTCAAGATGGCTTGTCACCATGTCCACATCGCAACTACAAGATGAGAAAAGGAAAAGGAACAACCCTTCTCTTGAAGTCTCCACCAGGAAAGTGCACATTATATTTACTTGCATCCTGTTAGGAGAACATAATCACATAGCTACCCTCAACTATAAGGGAAATTGAGAAATGCAGTCTTTATTTTCAGTCCAAATCAGAAGTTATATTACTATGAAAGAAGGAAAGAGTGCATATTGAGTGACATCAATCATTCTTTCCTATACCCACACCATCACATGGACATAGACATTCCTGAGGAAAATATTTAATGTTTACAACCCTGCTGCTAGGCTTCACCTTAGATACTCTGATTAAGCCATTGGATAATGTTACCACTTAGTTGGGGCTCATATTTTCTATACGTCTTAGTTACTGACTCCTACTGCAATGAACCCAGCACATCCTTTTGTTGATTAACCCCAGTTGTTTATTGTCCTTATAATGGAAGAAACACAAATTTTCCTCATAGCCATAAAAGCAAAGTGATTTGCTTAAGGCTTCACATAGGTAGTAAATAGAATAACTGGGATATGAATCAAGATTTTGGCATTCCAAGTGCAGTTTTGTTCCCACTTAACTACCAGATGATTTAGAAGTGCCTCCTAAAACACTCTAAGATTTACAAACGAACTAGTCTCTACATAATAGAAGATATCAGGTAGACAAGTTGGATGGGGAAGACCAACCTGAACGAATAGGAGGAAATTTTTGTGTTTCATTATTTCTTTTTTCTTAAATAACTTGGTTTTCAATCACTAATATTGCATGATGTGAATGTATCATGTCTTACTAAATCTCCTGTTACTGTCTGTTTAGATTGTTTTCATTCTTTCTCACTACTGTTATAAACCACACTGCATTAAACCTAATGGTGTATAAATATTTATATAGGATGGAGAGTTCAAAAGTTTTTCAACACATTTTTAAAGTGTATTGACTGTCTTTGGCAATATTGCCAAGCTTCTGTCCAAAAAGACTTACTGATATTTACTTCCATCAACAATACATGGCAATAAGGATTGAGGTCTTAGACTGGGATCTCTGGAAGCAAACCTGATAGGAAGATCCTGATGTAAGTGATTGATTCAGCAAGTGCTTCCAGGGGAGACCAGTCAGAAAGTGATCAACAGGACAGGGAAAGGAAGGAAGCCAGGCAGAGGTGTGCTGTCAGGCAAAGTGCTACGGAGCTTAGGCTTCAACACAATCCCTTGGGAGAATTCTCAAGAATAAAGTAAGCCTCAGAACTGTCCCAAATGGAGGCAAGGAAGCTGGACTTTCACATTCCAATATCTGTTAGTCTTTTGTCAAAGGCCAGTTTGGGGGAGACCCAAGTGCCAAGCATATATGTTTCACAGTAAAGCAGTTCCAGTAGCCTGAGGGCAGTCTTCCAAAAAAGAGCTTCAAGTTCCAGATATTAAAAGCACCACAGAAGTCTGGGCTCCTGGGTGGCTCAGTCAGTTAAGCATCTGCCTTCTGCTCAGGTCATGATCCCAGGGTCCTGGGATGGAACCTTGCATTGGGCTCCCTGCTTAGCAGGGAATCTGCTTCTCTCTTTCCTTCTGCAACTCCCCCTGCTCAAGCTCTCTCTTGCTCCTCTTCTTAAATAAACAAACTCTTTAAAAAAAAAAATCAAGCACACAGAAGTTAGTGGTAGAGGCACTGTTGGTTATATACAGAAAGTATCATAAGAAACTTGAGAGGATCTGAGCAAAGCATAATATCTTCTGTTACAGTCTACCCCTTGCCCTGCTCAACCCTCTCACATTTCTTATTCATTCCATTCTAGTAAAAATTCTTGAAGGTGACAGTGACTCAAAATTTCTGAGGGAAGACTGTAAGTTTGAGAGTTAGTTGAACAAGCTACAGTCTCTAGGGTTGCAGTTGTTCCCAAAATGATGGCATCTTATTATCTCCCTCTTCTACCACCTATTCTAGATTTTTCTCATCCACTACTGAAATTAACCATAATGTGAAGCACTACTGCCCAGCACATTCTTCATTGCCTTAGTGAAGGAACTCCCCTCTAGGCCTTATGCGGAATGGTCATGCTTATACCTCTAAATCTTTTGATCCTTTTCTCAATACTCTGCCAGGTCATTATTTGTTCCAAGCTTCTAGGAGCTATTCCAGTGGCATATTAGGACCAGCTCCAGGTGTTCTTGCCAGAGTGTTAAATACTGAGTCACAGGAGAGAGTCCCTGTAATAATAAACTCTCTCATCCCCACCATCTTGGTCTGGCCTCTTCAATATCTACTTTAAGGCATCGTTCTCCTAGAAACCTGAGTACACATATTACCCATGTTCTACAGATCTTTTAGCAAATAGGTTCTTCTTCCTTTAATAAGACCCAAATTTCCTCAGTTAAGTCATGTTGAGGCTGGCCCTAGTTATTTATCTACTGGTAGGAAGAAAGGTCAGGGAGAAAGGTAAGGGGAGATCACAAGGGTAGCAGGTATTATCTTTCAATGCATCTGCCTTGTTTAAACCTTTGAATAATCTCCAAGCATGAAGGGGAAGATTATCCTCTAGACAGCAAGAGTTGGCAACTTTGCAGGCCCAGAGGATTCAGTAGACTCTAGAGCATATCCACTCAGGTGTACCTATCTTGAATTTTATTGTTCCTCTCCTTCCTTATTAGGGCTCTGATTTCGGTGTAGGGTATTTGCCGTAAGTTCAGTCTTTTCTTAAATTTTATTACTTCTATAATAGAGCCCAGTTCCTGGTCTTCAGCATACTCTTTCTTCTGTCTGAAAGATGTGAAGGTCTCTTTAAATACTCTTAAAGGGCACCTGGGTGACTCAGTGGGTTAAGCATCTGCCTTCAGCTCAGGTCGTGATCTTAGGGTCCTGGAATAGAGTCCCATGTTGGGTTCCCTGCTTAGCAGGGAGTCAGATTCTCTGCCCCTTCTCTGGATCATGCATTCTCTCTCTCAAATAATTGAAATCTTTTTAAAAAATAAACACAAAGTCCTGCTGGCTTTCCTACTGTATCTTAAGCTGGTAATTGACTGCCCTCACCCTATATTTGCCTCTCTTTGATGCATTAACAGCATTCAACAAACCATCAACCAATTTCACAGTTCTCATAATCACAATTTTTCTCATATCTTTTTAAATGAAAGTGATGCTGTATGAGTCAGAGCCTCCTTGCCCTCTGTATGCCAGTCCAAACTAAAATAGGTAAAAATCTTAGTAACTGCATGCTAATGCCAAGAAGATACTAGTCCACCTAGCACCAATAAAAGGGCCTTTGTTTTCAAGTGGCCATTGATTAGCTAATTCCAGAGTCTGGTCCCCAGAGTCTGCTACTTTGGACCACTGTTGGTACCAGCCATCTTAGGGGAATTCTGCAGAAGCAGTCCCTGAGATGAGGGTTTGTATGCAAACAATTTCAAAAAATGCTCCCAGGAAGACTAGTAAAAAAGCAGGGAAGGCAGGACAAGAAAAGGAGGAAAAAATATATCTATCCGAATTTTACCATTGCCTGATGTAAGGAGACAGTAAATAATGCCTAAAGATATAAGATTTATTGTATTTTATACATTTTAGCTATAAATTATCTCACTAGAAGTTTGAAAATAGAATACAGACACGCAGGGGGAAATGTATTAAAAAAGAGCATAGAAGACATAGAAACACAATGAAAGATTTGAAAAGGGATAAAAATAACAGAAATGTAACATAAAACTGAAAAGGATATTTCATATCAATAAATATAAATGGTATATGATTTCCTATTAAAAGATAAAGGCTCTCTGGGGCATCTGGGTGGCTAGTGTGTAAAGCCTCTGCTTTCAGCTCAGGTCATGATCCCAGGGTCCTGGGATAGAGCCCTGAATCAGGCTCTCTGCTCAACGGGGAGCCTGCTTCCTCCTCTTTGCCTGCCTTTCAGCCTACTTGTGATCTCTGTCTGTCAAATAAATAAATAAAATCTTAAAAAAAAAAAGATAAAGGCTCTCAAATTATACCCAATGTAAAATCCAACCATATAACATATAAACACACACTTAAAACAGATTGACAAAAAAACATTGAAAATGAAAGAATTTAAGTACACTTGGGTGGCTCAATTGGTTAAGTGACTCTTGATTTCTGCTCAGGTCATGATCTCAGGGATCCACACTCAGTGGGGATTCTGCTGGAGGATTCTCTCTCTTCCTCTGCCCCTCCCCCTACTCCTATGCTCTCTCTGTCTGTCTGTCTCTCTTTTAAAAATAGATAAATGAATTTTTTAAAAGAAAAAGAAAATTTAAAAATTTACAAATGTTTACCATACGAATAAAAAGTTCACTGGATAGGACATAAATTGGTTTTCAATCACATGAAAAGATCCCACGCTCATAATAACAATTCAAAATAAAACAACTCTAGAAGGGGCTGTTCACCTATCAAATTAGTAGAAATCAAAAGTCAGATAGCACACTGGTTGTTGGAGATGAGCGCAAACAGGCACTCCCATACATGGCTGGTACGACTGTAAATTAACCCAGCATTTATGGAGTTGTAACCTAATAGTACCTATTGAAATTACAAATATATTTGCTCAATGATATAGCAATATCAGTTTGGCAAATTTATCCTAAAGCAATCCTCACACATATGTATAAGGATATTCAATGCAGTACTGTCTGTAAGAGCAAATATTTGAAAGTAATCCAATATGTCCATTAACCAAATCTATGAAGTCATTAAAAATAAAAATGTAGCTTTCTCTGTATGTGTATGTAATGAGTTCCAAGAGTAAGAGGAGAGGAGAGTGCCCCTCTCAAGGGTCTATGCTAGCCTACATGTTGCCATTGTGCAAATTAGAAAAAGATACCACCTTCTTCTGCATGGCCACAGCCTTTGTATGGCTCATGGTCTGCCAATGGAGCAGAAGAGAATTTTAGCCATACTTGCCCCTCAACCACATACCCTTATGAAGGACAGAGCCATATGTGGCCATCCTGGCTCCAAAGCAAAAACCTACATTCCTGGGGCACGTGGGTGGCTCAATCGATTAGGCTTCTGCCTTTGGCTCAGGTCATGATCTCGGGGTCCTGGGATCAAGCCCCATGTTGGGCTCCAGCCCTGTGTTGGGCTCCCTGCTCAGCAGGGAACCTGCTTCCCCCTCTCTCTCTGCCTGCCTCTCCGCCTACTTGTGATCTCTCTCTATCTCTCTCTGTCAAATAAATAAATAAATAAATAAATAAATAAATAAATCTTAAAAAATAAACAACAACTGCATTACTTTTTGATATGGCATTTAAGAAAAAGGAACATCACACCTTCATTCCTATTCTTTTAGTATACAGACGTACTATCAAACAATTACCTGAGGAGGAATAATGGCTTGAAGATATCTTAATGTAATCCACAAGGAAAATAATAACTGCAAGATCATTAAGGTTTAATCATCTAGTGGAAGGAGTAGCAATTTTTTTTTCTTTTTTTTCTTTTTTCTTTTTTTTGGAAGGAGTAGCATTTTATATACCAGACGATCTTAATTTGTTTTCTGAAATTGAATTAATTGATTAGTTAATTTAGTGCTTAACACCACTTGTTACCTTTGAACGGGCAACAATAAAACTTTAAATGACTAAAGTTTGTAAACAATGAATTTGAAGATGGACCATGAGGACACAGATTTACTTTCAAATGAATGTTTAACGACTGAGCCAATGTTATGACATAAATTTCTATCATCCTAATAGAATCATATATGTAAAGCATTAAAAAAAAGTCAAGTCAATTATCTGCAAGTTTGGTCCCTATCATGCTCAGATATGGCTTGTATTAAAGCTCTTAAAACAAATACCAAAATTTCAGTAACATAACATAATATCTCAATGCAGTTGTTCCTGGTTGCCTGGTAGCTTTCCTCTTGAGAGATCTATATGCACAGATTCTTTTCATCTCGTGCACATAGTGACCTTGAGCCTTGGAATCCTCTACATGTACCTGACAGAAAAGGAAAGAAAGAATAGAGAGTCGTGCCTCTTAAAAGCCTCGGACAGGAAGTGACCAATATCACTTCCCTCTTATTACATTGGTGAGATCTAGTCTTGTGGCCACACCAAAATACAAAGGCCTCTAGAAATGTCTGTGGCCCCACAGCGGTCAATCAGAAAAAAGCCTACACCAGGAAAGGGGGAGCATGAATTTTTGCACAGCTAAATATCTCTGCCACAGAGTTGGACCTTGTAGGGCCGTTTCTAACTGAATTACCCTGAATTTGAGCAGCTGACATTACAGGAACCCAGGAGTGGCCTATTCATGGAATGAAAGAACTGAATAAAATATCTGATGATTCTTCAAAAAAACTGCCTCCATGTGTAGTCTACTTCTCATTGATTTTTTTCAACCCACTTCTACCTGACATTTATTCTCAAAATTTCACCCAACAGTATTGGTCAAAAAAACATTGAGCGCTTCCTCAAACTCAACCGGCGTTTTTCGATCTCTATGTTGGTGGACCTTCACTTCACGACACTGGTGACTGCTTCCTCTTTCATAGCATTCTCGCCTTTGTCTGCACTTGCCTCTTCTTCTCCTACTTCTTCTGGGCATTTCACCTCAGACCTCAACCTGGCTTTACTTTTCTGATGTTCCTTAACTGTTCGTGTTCCAAAAAGGTTTATCCTGACTCAACACTTCCTTTCCCAAACCTTCCTTGAATGATCTTCTCCTCCTGTGATTAGAACCACCACCTGAATGCAGTTAGTGCTCACATTTGTATCTCTAGACATTATCTGTAACCTGAGCTTCAGACTGACCTTCCACACTGAACATTTTTCTGGGCATCATGCAAAGGCATTTACTCCATTAGTCCAAGTATACCTTTTTCTAAATTTCCTTTTCCCCCGTTATTGCTGTCTCAAAAATGAGACACTATCCACCCAGTTATATAAACAAATAACCTAAAATTCATGCTTGACCATATTTTGTTTCAACCCTACTTAATATCATACTTAATTGTGATATTATTAATCGTAATTAATAAGATTAAATTAATTATAGTTAATATGATTAATTAATCATAAGTATGGCTGGCTTATCTTACCTCCTACATGTATTTCAAATCTGTTCCTTCCTATTCATTTCCTATTATTATTGTCTTAAGTTGGAAACTTCAAAATTTCTCCTCCAAATTACTGAAATCACCCATTTTGGGTCCTCTGCTATAGCGCCTGTCTCTTTAGATTTTACATCTTGGTTAATAATGATTCCATCCCAGACCTAGTGACTCAAAACACTGGGTCATGATGCCTAATTTAAGATTGTAAAGAAGACCCTAGGTAATTTTACTACCAGCCAATTTTGAAAATTATTGCCCTAGAATCAGTTCTACGGACAAGCCCCAAATAGCAGGTCATACAGCAAACTTTGTATATTTTCAGGTCTTTATATATTGTCAGTGAGTTCTCAAAGCCCTGAAAACAACAAATGAGTGACATTGAGGCTCTGACATGATAAGTCTAGTTACTTCAACAGCTTCAAGTTCAATTCAATTATCATCACTACAGAGTGACTGTGAATTGGAGAAACCCTTGGGTCACACTGTGCTGTTTATATACCCCTGTGTGCAGAGTATTAGGTCACAGACATTTTTTGTCAGGTCACGTCAGGCAAATGTTAGGGGATGAATCAATGTATTGGCAAACTAACAAGTTTAACAAGTATAACCTCAGTTGCTGGGCTATGAATGCCATCACTTAATAGAGTGCGGAATGGGAAATAAATGAGTGTGTATCAGGGTTTCTTGGATTCTTAGATTGGCTGCCTTACGATAAAGTGCATTTGTTGGAAGGATATTGGAGAACTCATTAAATGTGTTGGAGGTAGGAAAAAAAGCTGGTCAATGAGCAGAAACCAGGGAAGCTCAGGGGTCTAGAAAGCATGAAACTGAGTGATCATCTCATTAGCAGGAACAGGCTGGTCAGGACACTTGCCACCACCACTGCTCAAGGAAGGACCTCCAGGAGCTCATTTTGGCCTCATCTACCCTGCTTAACATTCAAAGATCTCAGACAGAGTATCTAACTGGTCAGACTTAGGTCACTGCCAGCCCCCTTGATGATGCCAGTGCTAGGGAGAGGGTGGATACAGGTCCCCACATTAGGACTGGTCACAATAAAGAAGAGCTCACTTTCCACAAAGATCTCAGGATGCTATTAAGGAGAGAGATTAAAAGCTAACAGATAGATATCCCTTGCCAGGCACGTAAGGAGAAATGAAGGCGAGAAAGAAAAAGAACGAGGAAAACAAAAGATTGAGGAAGGGAGCAAAATAGTAGGTCCCAGCTCACACAAACAGCCACATTGGAATTTTATTTTGCTTTGCTTTGTTTTTACTACTTTTTAAATTAATCGAAAGAAAATCTCTTAAGGACCTGATAACAATACATCTGGTCCTAATAATTCTAGAAATCTCTATTTATAGACATTGAATGTGTTGTTGAAATTAAACATAATGCATGAACCAAAATTTCAAGATAGGTTTAGAGTTTGCTTTTTCAGTAAAGTATTCCACAAAGGGAATAAAGAAATTCTTTCCTCAAATTAATGGTGAATTCTTTTGTCATGAGAATAGGAGTTTATATTCATTTCAGTGAAAGCACATAAATTGTTCTCGACAAGAAAAACAAAACTAGCCCAAGGCAGTATTTTCATTATAGAAAAAGGCACATGTCCATGAATATCTAGTTTAATATTAACAAAAGTCATTCAATTAGCTATGCATGTGCCATTGTTATGAATATTTATTCATGTCTCAGCTAAGTAACACTGATATCTTTTATTCACTGGTTCAGAGATTCAGATGTTATAAACATTACCCTTCTTGCCCTGGTGTGACATACAGGGATTTGAATCCAAAAAAAGACCTGACACTTCCCAGCACTGGAAATGCAAATTTCTTTGGAACTTTCAACTTTATGTTAAGAAAATTGCCTTTGTTGTGTGCTGATTTTATTTCTTCTCTAAAATCATTAAAAGGGGGGAAAGTACTGATACACGAGTATTTCTTCTGTAATAATAATTTTTTAAGAAATAAAAAATGGTTTTCTTTTCCTGGTCTTTTGCTGTAGCTCTAGGTGGCCAAAGGGGAATGTGAGCAGGAATATTTTAGAGCAGGGAGGAATAGTAACCCATAATACACAAACTATTCCACCACCACTTCCTAGTCTGTGATAGATTTGCTAATCAATCAGGATGCTCTTTCCTGCTAAACCCAGATACAGTGGTTTCTATATCCTAAACTCAACTCTTAAACATGCATTTTTGATCCACAGGACTTGTCTTGTAAAATGAAACATACTTGCCATTCATAATTTAGGTCAATTCAACTTATTGAGGGAAAAAAAACCAAACAAGTCTTTGGTGTTGCCCTATTCAGGAGATGTACAGTAGCACCAATGACTTGATGGTCTCAGTTTCCACCACTTGGAAAGTTTCATGCTGTCCAACCATTAGTGACTTTGAATTTCATATTTTTCCTTCTCCCTTCAACCTTGACTTTTTCGCGTACCACCATGGAGAACGCATTATCTCAACTCCTGCATCCTTTCCATTCTGGGTTTTTATTCTCCCTCCTGATGGCCAGTCATTTCTTACTTTAGCAGCTTCTGTACTAGAAGAGGGACACACACGCACACACACCTGCACGCATGCATGTGCGTGCGCACACACACACACACACACACACACAAGTTATTTACATGTGTTCCAGAAAATTCTGGCTCAGAAAAGAAAATAAAATGTTTTCTAAAATGAATGTATGTATTATCTGCAGATTTCAATGGTCTAAGATTGATCTATTCTCTACCCCTTAAAGAAATTCTATTCTCTACCTATCATTAAATTATTAAGTTTAATAAATTTACAAAGTTTTGTTTCATAAACACACTAGAAATAATCTAGCAAAGATATTTTTATGATCTAGCGCATGTACCATCCTCCTTGATTTGCCAATAAGAAAAACTACTGGGGCTCCTGGGGGGCTCAGCTGGTTAAGCATCTGCCTTTGGCTCAGGTCATGATCCCAGGGTCCTGGGATTGAGCCCCGTCTGGCTCCCTGCTCAGTGGGTAGCCTGCTTCTTCCCTCTGCCTGCCTCTCTACATACTTGTTCTCTCTCTCTGTCGAATAAATAAATAAAATCTTATATATATATAAAAAGAAATACTATCAAATAAGTCTTCAAGGTGGCTGAAATCTACTCTAGTTAGGGCCAAACACCGCCTTCCTGCTTTACCTCATCAATTCCTATCTGTCTATATTTCTATTTCAGATATCGTTCAAAGGTCACTTCCTCAAGGAAGCTTTCCTTCTTTGACCTCCTAGTTTAACATCTTTTTGTTATTAGTGACTAGTGACTAGTGCATAAATTAACATTCTTTTATTCACTTGTTTATGTGCATGTATTTATTGTTGCCATATTTTTCTGTTAATATCCATTTCTACTATGAGACTGTAAATTCCATGAGATTAGGAGCTGTACCTTCATTTGCTTCACATTATCTGCCCAGGGTCTGGCACAGGGTGTGACCTATACCAGTGGCTCGATAACTAATGGTTGAATAAATTAAGTATTCAACTTTCAAGCCATGGATGATTAATGATAGTTTGATATGGCATATGTACTAAGTGAATTTGCAGACTGCAGGAGAAAATAGCTTAACCCAAAGGAATCTCCAATGGAAAATTTCCACCATCTGTGACAGAACAGGGAGAACACTTCTCCTGAGTAGGAGGCGAAGTTCTTTCCAATCAGCCTCCAGCGGATGCACGTAAGGGGCTCCTTAGCTCTCTCAACAGATTATCTAGGATAGCTGCTTGCTTTCCCAGAGTGCTTCTAATTCCAGCTCCGTTTCTGTGAATGTGGATGTTCATCTTCCTCCGAATGTCCCCTCGAGAGCCTCAGCAGGTTGGTGGGTTTACAGCAAGCCACTGGGTTTGGGTTAGGATGTAACAGAAGCTATGGTAGAGTAGTGTTCTCCTGGCCTAAGTCTCCAAGTGACCTGGAGAGCACAGGAGTCTTAGGAATGTCAGGCTCCCTCACAACCAACCAATCTTTCTTTCTTTCTTTCTCTTTCTTATTTCTTTCTCTCTCTCTCTTTCTTTCTCCCCTTCTTTCTTCCTTCCTTCCTTTCTTTCTTTTTTTTAAAATTGGGTCAACATCATAAAGGTGACTGAAATTGCTGTCCTCGGTTGGTATGGAATTAAGGAGAGGCTTTGGTTCTTATAACCATTAAAGTTTTAATTAAGTCAAAAGTGGGAACTCACGACCTCCTGCGTAGCTTGAGATCTAATGTTCAAATTACATCACTGTGGTGGGCCTGGTCCTGAAGTCTCCACTTCTCACCACAAGACACTTGATCCTCTAGAGAGGTCAGTAGACAGTCCTGTCTCTTCACAAAGGCAGAGGCCAAATTCTCCCTGGACATTCCTTCCCTTCTGATCGTCCGATTGGACTGGAGGGATACAATTTTTGAACTTCGGGAAAATGTTTAAGTATCTTAAGTATCTCAAAAACATTGTATCTTAAATATCTTAATAATCTTAAAAATCTGTAACTTAAACTATCTCAACACGTTGTGAAGGGCAAGTTATCAACTCCTTGAAAAATGTATGGTCTTACCTATTTCTTATGACCTGATCTCAGTGCCAGAAGATGTTGGTACTAAGTAAAAATTGTTCTTGGTTCACTGGTTGTTTTGTGGATGAATTGAATTGACATCATTAGTCTGGGGGTAAATAGGACTTGAGATTAGTGTTTCCTTGAGGTGCTGGTCAGAGGACTATATCAGAATCACCGAGTGTTCAACAAGAGCAGATCACCAAGCTGTACCGCCCAACCACGAGGGCTCAGTGTTTGGGGCAGGGCTCTGAAAGGAGTAATTTACAAAGTTTCTCTGTGTGAGTCACCACGTTTTATGAGATCTAAAAATACCATCAACTATGGTGGGAGCATTATTTTGCCTATCTCTGAGAAAGAAAAAAAATATCAGTTAAACTGTGCCATATGACTTATGATGTCATTGATTGTAAGCTGCATCCCAACTTCTGAGCTGTGATCACGTACAAATGTGACAACACCATCTTGGAGCATTTGGAGTGACCCTAAGGCAAGAGTGTCGTTGGGGTTAATCAGGAAGGAACAACACGGAGGCCAGAGGAGGAGAAGGATAGCAAATAGGTAAGTGCGTACTATTAATCTGAGAAAAACTTGCAGATGGTGCCTATCTATCAATAAATAAGGCTGCAGATTGCTCGTGTGAATCTATTTTTTTTTCAAAACTCTGAACACCAAATCAAACAAGCTTTTGGTTTGATTTAGAAATTTATTTTGTTACAAGCATAATGAAAGTAAAATAGCTAACCATATGTTGTTACTCATTTAGATGTCTTTTTTTTGTACCCAAAAAAAATGTGCAAAAATGTGACAGTCTTATAGCCTATATAAACAGGAAGTGATACTGATAGAAACGGGTAAGTGGCTCTAGTGACGTGGTTCTGACAACCCACGTAGACTTAGGTAGTCGCTCCTTTATCCTCTCTGTCCAGTAGAAATATAATGTGAGCCATAAAGGAGACCTTAAATTTTCTAGCAGCCCTATTTAAAGACATTAAAGAAAACAGATGAAATTGATTTCAATAACATATTTTATTTAATTCAACATACCCAAAATATTGTCATTTCAACATCTAGTCGATACAATAATAATGAATGCGATATTTCATGTTTTTTATAGTGTCTTCAAACTTGGATGTGCATTTTACACTCAAGTCATGTATCAATTGTGACTAGCCACATTTCCAGTGCTCAGTGGCCACATGTGGCCACCACACTGGACAGTGTAACTTTACATTCTCTCTGGCGGTTTATGTATCTCTAGGTAAGAAGGATATCCATCCCTTCATAATTACTTCCTGGCAGTGTGGTGGGGAATGTTGTTGGCCCAGATATTGAATTCCCTTAGAGCAAAGACTTCTGTACCATTTCTTAATATTATAGTATAAACATAGATACAAAATAAATGTGCTAATGTGCTAATGAAAATGGAGCTTGTGTATATACCTTTAATTCAAAAACAACTTATCTTACTTTAACATAGCTTTATGGATTCATATACATATTTACTTGTAGGCACAAAAGACAAATTGGTGTATGTGTGTAAGTCTCAAATTCAGATTCAAATTTTTTTTAGAGAGGGAAGGAAGAGAGGAGGGGCATGGGGAGAGGGAGAGAGGGAATCCCAAGCAGGATCCATGCCCAGCATGGAGCCCAACCCAGGGCTTGATCTCCCAACCCTGAGATCATGACCTGAGCCAAAATCAAGAGTTGGATGGTTAACTGACTTAGCCACCCCAGTGCCCCCAGGTTCAGCTTTTGCTCATAGAAGACTGACTCGGTAGCTGAAATTTAAGGGGATACAAAGAACTGTAAGACATAGTCCCCACTCTCCAGGAATTTACACTATGCTTAGGGAGAAATTTATGAGGCCCAATCAACTTTTGCACGCTGAAATTCCATGATGTTAAAATATAACATGAGAGGGGCGCCTAGGTGGCTCAGTAGGTTAAGCCTCTGCCTTCGGCTTAGGTCATGATCTCATGGTCGTGGGACCGAGCCCCGCCCACATCAGGCTCTCCGCTCAGTGGGGAGCTTGTTTCCCCCTCTCTCTCTCTGCCTGCCTCTCTACCTACTTGTGATCTCTCTGTCAAATAAATAAAAAAATCTTAAAAAAAAAATGAGAAAAGCAGGGTATTAACTGGGCTTTATATATCCTTTTGGCAGGGAGGAATTTTCATTGCAATAAGTTCATGTAAGGGGATACCCTGAATCTTACTGAGTATCAATTCCGATGCCATAGAATTTTGATTCCTCAGAGGATTTCAAAGCACCTCATGACACCATTAAAACACCTCTTGCTGGTTATCATATTAGTTTTTATATTGATTCTTTTTTAAAAATTAAAAAAAATTAATTCCACTACAATTAACATACACTGTTTTATTAGTTTCTGATGTACAATATAGTGATTCAACAATTTTATACATTGCTCAGGGTTCATCATAAGTGTACTCTTTTTTCTTTTAAGAGGTGGGGAAGGTGGGGCACCTGGATGGCGTTAAGTGGGTTAAGTCTCTGCCTTTGGCTCAGGTCATGATCTCAGGGTCCTGGGATCGAGCCCTGCGTCAGGCTCTCTGCTCAGCAGGGAGCCTACTTCCTCCCACCCGTCTGCCTCTCTGCCTACTTGTGATCTCTCTCTCTCTGTCAAATAAATAAATAAAATATTTTTTAAAATAAAAGAAAAAGAGGTGGGGGAGGGCAGAGAGAGAAGGAGAGAGAGAATCTTAAGCAAGCTGCTCCGCCCAGCATGGGGCCTGATGCGGGGCTCAATCTCACAATCCTGAACCCTGAGATCATGACCAGGGCTGATGCCTAAGTGACTGAGCCACCCAGGTGCTCCTATAAATACACTCTAAATCCCCTCCACCTGTTTCACCCATCCCCCCACCCACCTCCCCTCTATTAACCAGCAGAGTCTATTTTTTGCTTGTCTTTTTTCCCTATTCCTTTGCTTTCCTTCTTAAATTCCACATATTAGTGAAATCATATATGTCTTTCTCTGACTGATTTATTTTACTTAATATTATATGCTCTAGATACATCCATGCTGTGGTAAATGGTTGGATTTCATTCTTTTTATGGCTGAGTAATATTCCACGGTGTGTGCGTATGTGTGTGCGTGTGTGTGCGTGTATGTGTGTGTATCATATCTTCTTTATCCATCCATTTACCCACGGATACTTGGGCCGCTTCCATAATTTGGCTATTGTAAACAATGCCGCAATAAACATAGGGGTGCTCGTATCTTTTTGAATTAGTATTTTCATATTCTTTGGGTGAATACCCAGGAGTGAGATTATTGGATCACATGGTAATTCTATGTTTATTTTTTTGAGGAAACTCCATGCTGTTTTCAGCAGTAGCTACAACATCTTGATTCTTAAAGCATGTGTGTTTGCCCTCAGCGTGACACGCTGCCAACATATGGACTGATGGGTTGTCAAAGAAAAACACAATCAAATTTACTACTATGAACCACAGAAACCACTAAAGTCAAGCTGGAGTCTACATAAACATGTCTTAAATTGAATTTTTCCTTCAGAAGGATTTCCTAGGCAAAGGAGCAGGCCGCAGTCCCCAGGAAACCATGTTCTCAGACCCCGCCAGTGGGCTGCCCCGGGGCTGCTGTTCAGTGTCTCTCTTCCTTTGACCACCCCGCTAGGTTACTGTGAGATTTGTAGGTTCACAGTCTTTAGCGGGTTCTGCAAAATGCCCTGAATAGGAAAAGGAGAAGAAAATCCCCTGTTTATTTACTTGTTTCGATTTAATACCAGCTTAAGAAATCCCTCTTGAGAGCGAAACTCTGTTTTCTGAGCTGATCAGTCAAACAAATGGGAGTATGAGAAACCAAACAGAGAAATGCCGTGATAAAATATCAAAGATTAAAAGCCCATTTTATTTTAGTTCTTTTGAACCCACTTGCGCTCATTAGTCTTTGATTTTATATCCTTCTCCAAAACTGCCTGATGTCTGATGGTTCTGAGGAGAAAACAGAAAAGGTTCTTGGCATCTTATCAGAAGCCAGATTATTGGGGAGATTTACACTCTACCATAATGTTGGCTTAGAGATATGTATGTCTCCCATCCAGCTCATATAACCTTCCCTCTGACTTAAACTACAGGTAATCAATTCCATGGCAATAGAAAGAGACTTACCTATTTCTGGGGAAGGAATAGAACAAACAAATGTTTGGACAACCGCCGCTGTATGAATATACATGAGAAAGCAACAGCTAGTGTTATTCTACAGAAATGAATGAATGAATAAATAAATAGACTCTAAGCGCTTTATTCTTCTCACATAATTTCTTCTCAGTGACATTATTGAACAGGCTGTTGAAAACAAACATCGTTAAATGAGAAAAGAGGAGCAGCCGCCTTTCGTATTCCCAGCTGCAACGTTTTCCAATGACGAATGCTCCCTAAATGGGATTGAGCTTTTTGAAAAGAAGTCAGAGAGAAATTTGCTGTGGCCCCCTGACCCCTGGTAAGCACATGTATCTTCACCTGTCACACAACACACTGGCACTTGCTTACTTTTCAGCAAAGACTATTGATTTTGCTTATTGGCTCCAGGCGAGTCCATAAAGAACAAATTACAAAGTCAGAGGTCCACAGTTAGCAATTGCTTGCATGATAACAGGGGCTTCACTCCACCCCCACCGTTTGCCATTAACATCCTCACTACCCTGGCCAGAGGAGAGAGCTAGATGAGAAGCCCAGGATGTGTTTTTAACTGCCCGTCAAGTCCGTGATGAATATGAAGATTTCTGTAAGGTAGGAAATTATAGGAAGTGGGCACCAGCCGTAGAGGGTTGGTGAAGATAGGTGTGCCCACACATGCACACTGGAGTGCACGCTCACGCACGCATACACACACACACACGCACACACACGCACTTTGGGTGCTGAATGTGAAGCAAAAGCCTTAAAGAAGAGAAGATCCTTTCTGGATCTAGAAAAGGGGCCATAGACTAGGCATTGGGCGCTACTGTGAAATAGTCCTTTCTCCAGGCTTAAAATACAAACATGTAGGTTGATACAGGTATGTTTCGGCTTGAAGGCAGTTTCTCAAGATAACTGCCAGGCCAAAGAATCTATGATTTTTCTTATAGACATTTAAGAATGGCAGAACATGTTTCCCCTATAAACTGAACAAAGCCTGTGGGTGAACTTTTAAATGAATAAACCAAAATAAGGTGGGAAGCAATGAGATTCAAATCAACTTGAACCCGGTAACATGGCTGTTCTCCCATCAACTCATTTCTAGCCATCATCAACTGGATTGGGCAGGTGGGGAGCTGAAATTGTTGTGTGAACTTCTCAAAGCTGCTTTCTCATGTTACAGTTTTCATCAGGCTTATAATCCAAGATTTGATGGTCCAATAACACCCCCAAAATCGGGGGAAATTAGTGGATGCTACTTACAATAAGTAGAGAATCTGACATTTTTTGGTCTAAAAATTGTAGTCTAATTCCAAAGCCTAAGCATCAAGACACTAACAATGAAAATAAAGAAACATAGGATTTTAAAAAATACATGTCCTAAAATTCATACATCATTCCCATAAATGAATCTCCCAGCGTTTCTCATTCTCCAGAGGGGAGATGCTGGAGAGACAAGCCATGTACTAGAGGTCCAAAATTATTATGGATGTGGAGATGGAGAGTGGCCTCACTTAGTGTCTTTATGGAGCTTGATCAGGAAAATAAATATTTGAGAAATATATCTGAAAGTTATCACTAGGTCATGTTGACCACACAGATAACCAAGAATAAGAACTCTCACAGAGCCCCGAGGTTGAGTTGTGGACTTCATTTCCACCTTGTTGCATAAAAATGAAGATTCCGTTTGACTTTGCCACATATTTGCTGACAGTCATCTTCTATATTGGAGGGGATGCCATGCTAAGGAGACTGATCCGCGCGCCTTAAATAGCTACATGGAAAGGAAAACTTCTAAATATGCCCTCCCACAAGGCAGGGGCTCTCACGAATATGATTGTGCATTAACATCACTTTGACGGAACTGCTGAGCTAGATCTCCATTTTAAATGAAAACTAAAATCCTGGTCACTTTATTTCCGATGACACCGTTGAGATTCCCAGGTAAACTCACCCCAGAGACAGTTTACAAGAAATGTTTGGCTATGCAAATTACCTGCTAAAACAGATCTGGATGCAAAAGCTTGCGGGAAGATTATGTGAGTTTGGAATGAAAATGACAAGTCCAGCTTGGGACTCAAGGTAGGAAGCATGGCGGAGGGTTATTGGCTGCCCTCTTAGGTCCTATAAAACCCACAGAATGTTGAGCAAGGAGCAAACTTCAAAGCCAGACTTCTTACCCTCCCAGGATGCTCCCCTTAACCTCCCTCCTATCCTCTTGGAACCCTGCAGCCCTCAAACAAATGGCACTGTCAGGTGGATGGAATAAGTTTGTCATCATCTTCAGCTAGGAGTAGCTGTGAACCGGTTTGGGGATTGAGAGAGGAGTTGGGACATTTATGATCTTCCACAGTGATCGCTGTTGCTAATTCTGCTGTGAAATCTGTAGAGCATCTGGAGAGGGAATTCAATAAAGTGTGGCCAAAATAGCACTCACTTTATGCCCTCGCTTCTGGCACCGTTTAAGACAGCACTGAGACAGATCATATGACCCTAGCCCTTGCAAGACCTCATCACTTTTCATGGGAGAACTGAAAAGTGCTGATCCTGGAGCGTTTATGCTGATGGAACACAGATAAAAATCTGCAGGTGTAACTTTTTAAAAATTTAGTACATGAAGCATAAAAAATATATCAGTACCACTATACATCATCCAGACTCAACTTCAACACCATGTTGTAGACATAAAAACACTCATCAGGCTCTTTCAGTGCACAAGAATTCCTATAACAAATAAAAGGTTAAGGAGGGTCCTCTTGTCATTTTTAAGGGATATCGAGTGTGGTATTTGCTCAGGATAACCTGAGGAGAACACATCTTTTCAATATGAAGATATCAAACATTATTGACATATATTGTCATCATCTAACTTTTCACTGGGTGAGAACTTGTTATCTAGGATGCTTAAAAGAAGTATTGAGGGAAGGAAAAAGGAAAGAATGAAGAAGATAGATAATTCAGTAAGAACTGGAGATGAAAAATAGCTCAGCCATAGGTAAGAGAAAAATATGAATTCCTAACTAAAGGATGCCCTCTGGGGGCAGGGGTGGTGGGGCACTGAGGTTCCTCACCTATAAAGTGAGTTAAATGAGATCTTGAAGCCAATTCAAAACTCCTCCCTAAGAACTCAATCAAGAGAATGAAGGCTGGGCATGCAAAGATCATTTTTATGCTTGAAAAGTACAGAAATCCATTTTTCCTAACTTAGAATGGCTTACAGTGAATCACAGATGTAGAATGAAATTGTATTGGACATATTTACCTGATTCCTGTGTCCCGAACAAATTCAAAGCACTTTAACAAATGTGTGCCATTCTATACTGGTTGAAAAGATGATGGTAATGTCTTCTCTAGAAAAAGAGATAGAAACAGTGTTGAATCAGAGTGGGTTGGCATTACCTGCTATCAAGTTTAGATTCTCAAATGGAAATCGTCAGCTCCTTCCGCCTCCTCAAACTTAAAATGTCCCAAATTCATACTATCTTCAACCCCACCCTGCCTCACCAACATCATTGTCTGCCCTCAATTCCACTGCTCCATGAATGGGACAGCCACTATTTGAGATAGAAACATGGGAGTCAGTCCATGAACCTCCTGTTCTTTCTTTATCCTACATCTTCAGTCAAGGGGCCTCACAAATTTTATACCTAAAGAATCTGTCTTGAAACTTTCCTCTCTGCTTCCATTGTCTTAATATAAGCCCTCTTTGCGCCTCTCTGGATTACCGCGCCTCCTAACTTCCCAGCACCGTAACTCAAACCCACCTCTCAATAAACTATCCTCACCCCTGCCAGAGAAATCGTGCTAAAAGAAAACCTGCTATGTTACTCAGCATTAAGTCTTTCAATGGATCCCTATTATCCTTTGGAATCAAATCCAAATTCCATAGGACATTATGAAGGACACTTTATCATCTGACCTCTGCCTCCCTACTTAGCTTCATCTTCTTCTAAAGCCCTACACTCGCCCATATTCCAGTCCACTGCTTTGAGCTAAAGGAAATCCGAGGATTCCTCTGCCTCCTCCCACCTGCTTCCCTCAGCCCATTCGCTGAACTTCAACAATGAGCATAGAAAGAACATCGAACTAATAGACCAAAGCATCTTAGCCTCAGTTTTAAAATAACACCCAGACAGACCAAGTTTTTAGATTCCCCTAAAATGTGTCTTTCTCATAAACGTGACTCCTACAAACCAAATGTCCTTTGAGTTTTCAGATCGTTATCTCTGTTATGGGCTCTGAAAATCTCATTCTGAAGCTCAGAGCTCAGTTTCCTTGAGAAAGGCTGACCCTGCCTTGTGTTTGAAGCCATGAATTGTATTAATTCGATAAAGGGAAAGTTATGTATAGGTCAACAAAGAAACTCTAGGACCTACTAGAAATTAAAAAGATATCAAGTGGTATTTTAGGATTAGGTTTTCTACTGTAGGATCTTACTGGGAATAGAGTAAGCTCCGATCTAGGGTATCTGACTCCCTAGGAAACCACTGGACCATTTCAAAACAATGAAAAACTATCCCTAAAATTCTCAGTGATTTCATGTCTGTGAAGGAACTCCTCTAGTAAACTCCAACTTATCCTCCCCAAAGACATAACATTTATGATAGACTTAGAATTTTATGAGAGAGAATGTCCAGCCTAACACAAACTTAATAGCATACATCCATGTGTCTATTGACACTTAAAGGATTAAAAAAATGTATCTCTCCGAGTGGCACTGGGTGGAAACTCTTTGGGTGGTCCTTGAAGGGAAACACTGCTGAATACACAGAGGAGAGAATTTTGCTTCTCTCCTCAAGAGCAGTGTTGAGAATATCTTTGCTTCTGTGACTCCCAGAGAAGCTTTATCATGTCCAGAGGAGCCAGAAAAGGAGAAGCAGGGTGATGGAATCGAAACAGTCAAAGCCAAATAAGACAAAGTAATGAAATGTTTGTGGGTGCCCTTACTAATCTCTTGTAAGGTGCCTCGTTCAATCCTGAAGAAAAAAGAGAAAGACAGAATTTTACAAGTAACAAAATCAGCACCTAAGGGAACCATGCAATTTGTATATATATTAAAAAAGTCACTTCAAGAAAGAACTCTCTTATCTTTAAATTCATTTTCAGTTGATTCAAATTCAGTTATTTCTTCACTCATTACCATCCATGTAGACTCAACTGAAATTTTATTCATGCTTTTCTGCTATTTGATCCCTGATTCAAACTGTGAATAATAGTTTTATCTCTATTAGTACCAAATGACATGAAATTCCTAAAGTGATTGTTTAAGAAGCAAATATCGTATACACATTTTTTCCCCAACTCTCAAGACAGATGTAAGACAACTTTTTTTTATTCTGAAGGTTGAAAATTTCCTAATGGGTTATTAGTTTTACAGGAATTTTCAGAAACAAATCCTCTGTGGTAAATTAACAGTTCAGAAAGTGTATGTAAGAGAAAAAATCCTTACATTATATAGCTGTCTGCCAGGATCAGTGATGTTGTTTTAACATGGAAGGACATCCCGTTTCCTTACTTGGTTGCTTCCTTGGTTTAATCACAGAAGCAAGCAAAGGATGGCCCCTTCTTGAGGTAATTCCTTGGTCACGGTTCAGCGCATCCCTGGGTCCTAAACTTAAGAAGTCCACTTAGAAGACCTGCTCCTTCCTGCACTATAATTCATATCCTGCATCCTAAGGAATTTCTGCATGTAATTTATTGCTCCCACAGTTCTGAGTATCGCAGTCTGCCCTTACTCCACCACATTCCAATCCGTGAGTTCTCAAAACAGAACTGTAGGAACTTGTAATCATTAAAAAGTCTTAATTCTAGAGTATACAAAGAATCTTCTTGAGAGACATCATTGCTCTGTATCTTTAGTTTAATATCTATCAAAAGAAAAAAAAAAAAACTAGTGTGGTTGAAGGCTTACAAATATCTTAGACTCCTAGATATGAGATCTAGGAGACCTCTAGATATCCCCTAAATGTGAGATCTAGGGGAACTTTGATTTATAAAAGTTTCCAAGAACTCCTCCCATAATATATTATCATTACTACTAACAATAGCTTACACTGATTGAGTACTTATTATGTGCAAAGCTGTATCTGATTTAATCCTCATAGCAATTTTATAAAGTTGATACTCTTACTATCCTTTATTTTTACAAATAAGAGTAGGTTTCCAGAGTGCTGCTAGTACATTATTACCAAGACTGTAAGTACCCATTAGCAAGTCACCATGTCTCCAGTGCTGACAGTGAAGGAGGTCCTCAAGGGCTTTAGGCTTCTACCACCCACACAGTGTTTCGATAGCACTGCATCTCCCCTCACGGTTCCCAATCCCATGTAGATCAAACATTTCAGAAAATGTGATCCCTCTTAAAGATAGTGCTCACCAAGTGGATATCAATGTTCACAGTTTCTGTGGAGTAAGTACTTGACCTTAAAGAATAGTCCCTGTCTTTGGTGAACATGCCGGTCATAACATATGTTCAATATTGAAAACTGTTGATGCTTACCAAATAATGATGATTATTGTTGATTATAATGATAAAGGAGTAGACACTATGACCAATAATAATCTTAACTTTTAGCATTTCATGTCATTTATATCAAGCTTTTGTGATAAATATCAGTTAGCCATCATTATAGATAACTTCAGTTTGTCTAGAGAGGAACTTGACTTCCTTTTCTTCCTTGAAGATTTATTTATTTGACAGAGAGAAAGTGAGCAGGGGGAGGGGCAGAGGGAGAGAGTCCCAAGCAGACTCCCCATCTTGGGGCTTGATCTTATGATCCATGAGATCAAGACCTGAGCCAAAACCATGAGTAGGGCGCCCAACTGACTGAGTCACCCAGGAGCCCCACATGTCTTCCTTTTCAGCATGTACGTAAGAGTCTCCATACTGACAAGGATTCACAATCAGTTATGGAACAATTTCTCTTTGACCACTCATTGATACCCTTGCTGTATGCCCCGTCTGTTTGCCCAACCGATAAGACTTCTGACCACAGAAATCTCTCATCCAATAGGCTTGTTTCACAAACTGGCTATTAACCAGGTTATATTGGTATTTAATGGAGTAACCAGGGAGGGACCCAACATTTCCTTGAGCTGGTCTTACCTCTCCTGAACGTTTGAATCATAAGATCATAGGCAAGTTGGAGCTGGAAGGAAACTTTGGGATGATTTCCAGTTCCCACATTTTATAGAGAAATGGAACTCCAGACAGATCAAATGACTCATTCATGGACATACATGATTAGTAGTTCTAACTCATAGTTCATATACCGTGCCATTTTTTTCACACCATTTCACGATGGGTACTCTTAAAAAGAGAAATAAAATGTTGGTGGGATTGAGTAAATACAATGCATGGAGAGAGGCATCCTGCTTATATATCTGTGAAAGGCAGGGTAACAAGACACCTGAGGAAAAGTGCCTCCCACTTATTCACAGACTTGACGGATATTGTACAAGGCATCCCACATCTGTTTTCTCTTTCAAAACACACAGTCCCTCTGCAAAGTTTTACATAGAAGGATACAGAAGCTGGGAGAGTGTAGCTAACTTGGCTGAAGTCAGAAGTAGTAAAAAACCTATCTGGATTTTGAACTCAAATTTTCCTGACTCCAAGCTGGGTCCTTTTCAGTATATATAGCACATTGTTGGGCTTTTGAGACTAAGGAGGTGATTTATTGTTTTAAATTAGGGTGATGTGTTGAAAAATTGTATTAGAAACTGAAAACTTGGTGCTCCTTTCCATTCCTGAAAGAGACTGCAAAATGAAGCATATACTGGGTGAGGGCTGTTTGCTCACTCACAGTGTGAGCGTTCTGTGCCTTTTATTGTAGCTCTTTGGTATTTTAGGCCTATTGATCAGGTGATTTTTCTGACAAGGTACTTTATTTTATGCATTGTTTCAGTGTCCGGCCGTAACTCATTTCAGCAAAATGACATGCCTCTTCCCTGCCAAAGGGCACGTAATGTAACATGACTCATCAGAAAAGTAACATGACACATCAAAAATAAATGCTCATGACTAGAGATTTAGGTAGCTAATAAAGGCAAGAACACTGTATTATTCATGCCTAGATAATATTCACGGATAATTCAGTATGCCCAAACCCCTAAGGATGAGACTTCGAAGGCAAATACACTTTTTCTGTGCACTTTGCTAAATAAAACCAGATGTGCTGCAAGATACATTTTTATCAAAAGCTTTACTTTATAAATAGGCTCCCCAGCCAGACTCATTTTCATCCTGTACACTGTCTTGGGTATTATAAGAAACGATCTATTTCAGAGGACTGAAGTTTCCCATCAGATTCCTCACTCTGAACCAGCCAGTTTTTGAAGGTCTCCCCCTCACTGCTTTCCTCAAAGCAAGGGTGGGAAGACATTCCTAAGGAGAAGTAGGAATCACTGGTCCAACTCTTGCTTCATCGGGCTGAGGAATAAAGTGTGTTTTTCAGTAGAACAACAAATCGATTCCCACAAAGATGCACATTCATGGAGGCCCCTGACTTGTATGTCCTTTAACAGTTCCCTACAATTTCGATAGATCTCAAAGTCCTAAATTACCCAAAGAACCTGTATACTTCCTTCCTTTTATTTGGACTTTTCCACTCATTCCTTAGGAATGCAGAAAAGCTGTTGGAAACGTCTATGCAAGATAGAAGGCCATCAATCTAGAGGTTAAGAGAAGGGTTTGGGATTAAGGCCAACCTTGGTTCAAATACTTGCTTAGCCATTAACTGGTTGTGAAATCCTGGACAAGTTGTTCAACCTCTTCAAGCCTTGGGCACCTCATCTGGAAAATTCTGCTATTTGTAGAATTTTGGGGTTGCTACGAGGCCTAAATAACATAAGGCCTACAAAGAGGCTTTTACATAGTCCTTGCTCAGTGAAGGTAAGCTCTTTGTGGTAATAGAAAGCCCAAGATCTCATACACAAGAGCATAAATAAGGTATTTATCCATTTTCAACCATTCTAGGTATCCTCGGGGAACACAAAACTAAAGAGGAACAATCTTCCCATTGAGAAGATTCCAGGATACATGAGAATTCACAAAATTCGCAACAATTACTTTCTCCTGACTAGTTTTTTGATTTGTCATTTTTGATGATATTTCAAAATTATGTATTTTTTAAAATTCCAGTATGATTAACATACAGTGTTATATTAGTTTCAGGTATATAATATAGTGACTCATCAATTCTATACCTTACTCAGTGCTTATCTCGATAAATGTACTATTAACTCCCTTTATCTATTTCACCGAATCCCCCACCCACTTGCCTGTCTGGCAAACACCATTATTTTTTGTGATTTTTAAGGCAAAATATACAATGTATTAAATTTACACTGCTACTAGTAGCATATTTAGAGCACTAATTACATAAAACAGTTTTTGTGAATTTAGATGTCTGTCTTTCCAAACAGACTGTTGGCCCCCAAGGCAAGAAACCCGATTTTACTTTCTATTTGCAGCACTTTCCATGCAACCTGGCACATAGTACGTACCATGTGAGTGCTGAGAAAAACATGAATGGAGATATTATTTCCCCCTTTTCTGGGAAAGAGTTAAAAAGTGACAGTACTTGCTACATGATGAGTCATATAGTTTGTGCTTACTAGATAATTGTACTGTGTTTGAACACAGGCATTTGTGAAAGCTTATATGGTATTTAGAGTCATAAAGGGCCTTTTTATTTTAAAAAGATCTTTTTTTTAGAGTGGGGTGGAGCAGAGTGGGAGGGAGAGGTAGAATCTTAAGCAGACTCCATACCCAGCGTCGAGCCCTACATGGGGCCTGATCTCACCATCCGGAGATCATGACCTGAGCTGAAACCAAGAGTAGGACGCTTAACTAACTGAGCCACCCAGATACCCCATAAAGGGCCTTATTAAAAGAAATATTGATAGAGCCGTTTCCTTGTATTAATATTTGTTTCTTCTCTAAATTATAATTTATTTTCTTCATAGTTATTCTGTAATGTGTGTATGCATGCACACACGTGTAACAAAAAGCAGGAGGATCTGAATTTGCCAGCTTCCTGGTTTCTTATGTTCATTGTCCAGCGGCATTAGACAGGGTCTTTAACTGAGACCTGAAGGTGAATACACACTTCTGGCTGGACTTTCACATAGCTCTATGTCACAGAATACAAACCTGATGGGAAATGAAGCCCAATCTGAGATATCTGTATTCTAAGTCACGTTACTTTCTGTTTGGAATTTTAGAAGTATAGATTTTGAAAATTTTTGTTGTTTACTTAAACTTTTAATCCCCAAATGGCTGATCCATGATGTTCCTTGTCATCTGCTGTCTGCCCAGTACATAATTAGAAATTCTTCAGACAATCAGAGAATATGACAAGTAGCTGTAGTTTGCATGTGGTGGAAAAAAGAAAAACCCCAAGCAGATAAAAATATTTTTATGATGCTAACAAATCAAACTGATTTGAAAGTAACTATTTACTTGATTGACACCAAGGAGAAGGTGCATTTGTTTCTGGCCCAGCATGGTGTATGGCACAGAGGAGGCCTTCAATAAATGTTCCTTGAATGAATTGTTGAGCTGAGTATACATGGCTAAGGTGAGTGAGGTTTAGCATTGGCAATATGCAGGCTACGTAGTCCTTTGACCGTGCACGATAGTGCCAAGTGTACAGTAATCTCACTCAGAACTTGGTTTTTAAAAATCGACTAGTTGAATCAATATCTTGTGTAAAACATCCATTAGAATCCATTTATGATAACTAACCATCCAAAGGAAGCTTTTATCTTTTTTTGCTGTACACGACAGAAACACTGCACTGTGTTCGAGCAATCCAGGGAAAGAAGTGGAGAATAAAAACAGCTGAAGGTAATATCAACTTGGGTGTGGAAATAGAGTCCCAATATCAATGTGAGGAGCATCAACACTGGCATTCAGAATAAATTCACGATTTTGAGCCAGGAGAAAAAATTTTTCTGTTATTGCCAAGTAGTTCTTTGCTGCCATGAAATGGGACAAACTATCCTGAACAGGGAACTAAGTGTTCTTGTGGTCTGATTATGTATAGATCTTTTCCTACATTCATTACTATAAAATCTAATTTTTTTGCTCTGCTCTTCTCTAAACCCTGTCTTCAGAGAAAAATAAATTCTGCAAACTATCTCAAATTATGATAACAAAAATGATAAATGCAGTCTCTCTATAAACATTCTCTCTGGCAATCACTAGAGCTAGAAATGCAACAAGAAGGGCTCTTGCTGCAGAGTGAATTTGGAAGACAAACTTAAAATCTGTCCTGGAGCCATATAATGCATCAAATATGACACACAAAAGCAACAATGTGGATAATGTGGGAGAAATACATAGAAGATGAGCCAAATTAAGAAGTATGTGTTGACTATCCTGCACAAAGTGTCAACTATGGGAATTGGGCTCTGCTGATGTTGCAAAACTGTAGCACATTTCTTATATAGCACATTCCTTTAAGGATTTTACAAACGGCCGTTTGGTTTCCATTGTCATAAGAGAAAGACAACAAACAAAACTAAACAAAAAGAATGGCAAAGAGACTGCTACTGATGAAAAAAAAAAATAGTATTCTTGCCCCATGCATTCTGAGCCCGTTGAGGAAAAAGACAAGAGTCAGCAAAGAAAATCAAAATGTCACTTTTATTAGTGATAAAGGATAAGATGGGCAACTACAGCATATACAGTATTTTGACCCACATGGACCTGCTAACTAAACAAGAGAATCAGGCAGACTAACCTGCCCCATCTCAGCGGAGGGTTGGGTGATGGCAGCCCCCTGCCCTCCCCACCGGCCCTCCCTGAAGAGAAAACCCACCAGCCCTGCTGGAACTGAGGAGAATGTTGGCTTCCATGAGCCTCTTGCTCCCAAGATGGAGGAGGATGGAGTTAGGTTGGGTATCCCCAGTTTATTCTTTCCAATTATACCAGTAGTTACTCCACCTCCCTAACATGAGAAAAGTTATGGAGAAGCCAGTCGGTACACTGGGGTATGTCATGGAGTGGGAAGAAGCATGCCCTTCTCAACAGTGTCAACTGGTACAAAATTGTCATGTTTCTCCCTGCCTACCTAGGGTACACAACTATTTTGAGGGACATGACAAAAATATTTTTGTGAAGAGGAATTCCGAGTGACTCTTGCAAAATAACTGTTAGGCTACATTAATTTATGAGGAAAGGGAAACCTATGTAATGATTTTTAAGTTCATCTGGAAGAATATATTTTTTCAAATGATAAGAAGGAAGAAATCTAAGGGTAGAAAAAATGCACTGCCATGCTAATTAACATAGAGATGCAACTTGTGTAAAGACAAACAGAAATGACACAAAAGACAAAGTCCAGAGACGTTCTCAAATATTGGTGGTTTTTCATTCATTGGGGAAAATATCTAGATTATTCTTTGAAAGGTTCTGGGACAATTGATTAATTATCCCCAAAAGAGAGAGAGAGAGAGAGAGAAGAGAGAAAAGCATTTTTACTACAAAGCAAAATAAAATAAACATAGATTAAATAATTAGATATAAAGAATGAAATAATCTGCCTTAGAGGGCATTTCTAACACAAAAATAAAAGAAGAAACAATAAGGAAAAAACTGATAAATTACACTATGCTAAATTTTGAAACATATTAAAGGATCCATGAAAATTAGGGGAAACATAACATATACAACAAAATTTATATTATTAATAGAAAAAGAGAATTCTTCTAAAGTAATGAGAAAAATAGAAAATATCCCAATAAAATATTCAAAATTTATTTTTAAAAGTAATTTACAAAAGGACAAATATAAAAATTTACAAAAAGGGAAAGGACCATATAAATGGTCAATAAACATAAAATGTCAACCTAGTTTCAATGAAATTAAGGAAATACCATTTTTCTCATATGAAACTGACAAGTGTATAGAGACCCTTATACATTTAAAGATAGGACACATCATTTGTGAGGACTTGGACTGGGAGTTGGGATGGAGAAGTGGCATTCTCAAAGAACAGCTGGAGTTTAAACTGATGTAATCTTTCTAGAATGTAATTTTGAAATATGAATGAAGAGCTTTAAAAAAAGATTTCATTTCCTCTAAGCCAGCAATTACACATCCAGGGATTTTTCCTAAGGAAACATTTAAGGATGTCTAAAATTATTTCAATACAAAGATATTTATCTCAGAGTTATAACAGCAAACATTAGAAACAACCTAATAAATATTTAACAGTAAGAGACTGGCTAAATAAGTCACGGTAAATCTCACAAAAGAATTCTAGGTAGCCAACAAAAAAAAAGGTGTTTGAGAAAAACAGCAGAAAATGATTATAATATACTCCTAGTCTTGACTTCAAAAGTACATTTAAAATGTGATCTTCAGGATCGTCCTAATTTTATCTTAAAAAACTTGATCTGGAATCATCTTAAATCAGGAGTTGGCAAACTTTTTCTGTACAAGGCCAGATAGTAAATATTTTAAGTTTTGCATGACAGGTATGATTTCTGTTGCATGTTCTTTGTTTACTAACAACCCTTAGAAGATGTAGAGATCATTCTTATGTGTAGGGTCATACAAAAACAGAATGCTGGTAGTAATTTGCCAAATCCTGATCTTAGATAAATGGATGTAGTAGCCAAAAGTTAATAGTGATTTGCTGTGAGTAATAGAATTTGGAATAATTTTCATTTTCTTTATGCCTTTCCATATTTTCTAAATTGAATAATAAATCATTTTAAACTCAAAGTTACATGCAAAAAATTTTGAAGGTCCTGTAAAAAATCTAAAAAGTTAAACCTAGGTATTTCCATTTCTACAGATCACCTTTGAGATTGGATGGTGAGAACTAGGCTGACTGTGTTATTGTCGACCTCTTCCCTAGCTACTTCTTCCTGTTGAGTTACAGTCAGCATATGAAATAATAAAATGATTGTAGTAAGCTAGTCATTATGTTGAAGAAGAGCGCCATTGAGGGAAAAAAAAGTACAATTGTATTAAAGAGTAAAGTGCTGCTAAAGAGAATCACACAGTCTTAAATCATCCAGTTAGCTGGGTGTAGAAATCCCTGGGATCCAGTTCTCCCTTCTCTCCTAAGAGTAAACATCCCTTTTCTTTCTGTGGAATGATACATCATCGTCGTATATCATAATTCTGTGGAGACAGTTGATAAGCTACTTTTTCAAGAACCTTCTATTCCCAGCAGGACTGGCTCCTCACATTCCACACCCATGACTTCATGCCCCCACTCATATTGTATCTTCCTGCCTAAAATGTTCTTCCCTCCAAAAGAAACATTGCCTTTGTCATCGGTCATTGATTTTGAAATCTGGCTTTACCACTGTGACATCGTGACTTATGAGAACTATCTCTTTGGTCGTTCAGATGACCAAAATCTAGGTCTCAGGTGTATTTGGTCTTTTTCCACAGTTCCTGCCTCACAGGTCTCCAAACCCTTGGACCTACGTAAGAGTTGAGAGTGATAAAGATATCTTATGTTTTATTAATAACAGTGACTTTTGGACCCCACCTAAGGGTGGGGGGCTTGTTACCAAGAGGACCAACCATGTGATTAGAGAAGTGGAACTTTCAGTCCCTCCCCCCCACCTCCCCATCCCTCACTCAC
Source organism: Martes martes (assembly GCF_963455335.1). NCBI lineage: Eukaryota > Metazoa > Chordata > Mammalia > Carnivora > Mustelidae > Martes > Martes martes. Next base: position 14,141,816 of record NC_137903.1, on the reverse strand, counting down.
CTCTGGAGAAGGGAGAGGGGCTGGAGGTTGAATCAACCAATGGTCAGGGACTTAGTCAATCATTTCTATGTAATGAAATCTCCATAAAATCCCAAGAGGACTGATTCAAAGAGCATCAGGGCTAGTGAACACATAGAGATTGGGGAGAGTGGCATGCCTGGAGAGGGCATGGAAGGTCCACATCCTTTCCTCATGCCTCATTCTATTATTTCCTCATATCCTTTCATAAACGGGTAAACCTAAGTAAGCATTTTCCTGATTTCTGTGAGCTGCTCTGGCAAATTACAAGAATCTAAGGAGAAGGTTGTTGGAAAGTACAATCTGTAGCCCATAGGTTGGAAGCACAGGTAACAGCTTGGGGCTTGCAACTGGTGTCTTAAGTGAGGGATGGAGGTACGGTCTTGTGGGACTGAGCTCTTAACCTGTGGAATCTGATGCAATCTTAGGTAGATACTGTCAGAATCGGGTTGAATTCTGGAACATGTTACTGGTGTCTGAGAATTGCCTGATGTTCGGTATATGGGAACCCCCACTGGAATTCAATCCAGGAACCCAAGGAAGACCACTTTCAAATTGTGTGACCTTGAATTTGTCCATTAACTCCTCTGAGCCCTAATCTCTTCCTATGTAAACTGTGGCTAGCAGTTCCTCTTTTCCATGTTTACTATGACATTTAAATAAGGTGATATATGCTGTAGTATCTAAATTGCCCATAATGTATTTAGCACAGAGTGGAGGCACAGAGATACATATTGGACAAAATTCCTTTCCTCTACCTTTCCAAATCGTCCCCAATCTGCAATGTCCAGCTCAAATCTCAGTATCTATGATTACTCTCCTCACAAACTGAGAACACATTAATCTCACCTTTCTCTATTTCTATAGTGTTTGCTTCCTGCTCATTAATTATGACACTTAATTGTATAAAATTTTTTTGTTATACGATTTGCTTTACCTGGATGCATACTTACATACATTATCTCTGTACTGACAACCTAAGTACATGTCAGCTCCTAGAGGGCAAGGGTGTCTTTTATCTCTCTTTTGCTTTCTCTTATTTAAATGCATTTATTTAGATTAAAAAGAAAAGACAAACTGGTTTTAAAGGAACTATTAGCAACAAAGCTATTAGATTAAAAAAAAAAAAAAGCCAAACATAGAGAACTACGCAATACTTGTAAGTACAGCTATTATGCGATAAGGCAAAAACTGGTGTTACCAATGAGTGATTAGAATTTGGGGAAAGTGTTATTTGTTATGCTCCACAAATAAGTGAGACCATATGATACTTGAAATTGGAAGGGGAGGTGAACCATGAGAGACTATGGACTTTGAAAAACAACCTGAGGGTTTTGAAGGGGCGGGGGGTGGGGGGTGGGAGGTTGGAGGAACCAGGTGGTGGGTATTAGGGAGGGCACGGATTGCATGGAGCACTGGGTGTGGTGAAAAAAACAATGAAAAAAAAAAAAAAAGAATTTGGGGAAAGTGACTCATTCCATGCTGCCCCCTTCCTGTTGAAATCTCCACTGCAGCATTTGATAAGCTGATTCACCTCTCTCCTTGCCTCGGCCCTTTCACGTCCTTCCTACCTGTTTCCTTACTAACAGCTTGTTTCAGGGGTAATTTGCATACTGTGAAATTCACCCATTGTGAGTGAACTGTGCAATAGTTTTGGGTAAATCAGCAAAGTTTCTTACATCTGTTTTGGCTCCCCTCTAGTTGCAGACACAATGCTGGGCATTTCTAGGCTGCCAAATGTAAGGGCCTACTTAGCCAGAGTGAGCCATTTTGTTGTTTATGCAGTAAACTTAGATTGACCCTGCCCCCCCCTCAGAGGAACTTACTTAGAAACAAGTCTGGGAAACCAGTAAAATATGACTGACGAGCCCCTGATAACAGAGCCCATATACTAGGATGTGTCAGGTCAGGGGGAGGTAACAGAGCCCAGAATACAAGGATGAGTCAAGCCAGGTGGAGACATCCAATCGGGAAAGCACCTCCCTAACCACCCAAGAATGTGGGCCCTGCCTTTTGGGCGCCTTTTGGGCGCCAGTTTTGACCAGAGTGATAGGCTAGTTCAAATAGCTACTCTAGGGTGAATTGTAATTCAATTGGTCACCTGTGTGTGGCCAGGCTCAACCACATGGCCTTTACTCTATAAAAGTTAGTCTGTGAGGCTGGGAGGGGTTGCCTTCTCTGTAAGAGGCAGCCCCAGCCGGTCGGTTTGGTTCTCGATGCTTGGTGCAAAATAAAGCTTTGCTTGACCTTCGCTTTGTATCAGTCTCGTTCCTTTGACCATGGACCCAACACCAAATAAACTCTTGGAAAGAACGAATAAATTAATTCTAGCTTTTTTACTAGCTTTATCGCTGTAGATGATCTGCTTGACCTATTATTGAAAAATCATGTGCATCATGACACGAGACTCCTCCTGGTGGCCTGAGCATTAGTGTGGCCTGTATTAGGCCATACCGGTGGGTGGAGTGTGCAGTTATGTTTGCATAGAGAATTCGGAGACTGCATATTCATTCTGAAAAGGGCTGGAGAGTTGGAAGGTTGACCCCAGACAAACTAAATTCTGTTCTTGAATAACCAAATGCTCTTAATTTCCCAGGAAGGAACTAAATTTGTTTAATAAAACAACTCACCCTCGTGTGACAATACCTGGACTGATACCTGGGCTGATGACACATTCTTTAATAATGCACGCTAAAATCCTTTACAAATTCCAAAGCAGTATACAAAGGAGAGGAATTGAACACTGCAATTTATACTCACTTATTTTCTCCAGGCAGGTGTGTTTGGTTAATTACTAAGAGGACAATGATCATTCTTTGGCATTAACAATAAGAGACAATATTTGAATATATTTTGCTGGATGATGTGTTATTACAATTGAGAATTTCCTGTGAAAAAGTGAATTTTTTTGTTTGTTTTTTAAAATGCTGCTAACAAATGGCATCCATATGATGGAGTTTTGGAATATAAGGGAAGTTCGGTGGGATAGGGTCCAGAGTTGAAGACCAAGAAAGAATTCTTGAGAGGTCTCTGGTGCAAAAGGGTGGTTTTATTAGAGTACTGGGACAGGACCCATGGGCAGAAAACCCATGGGCAGAAAAACCTGCCCCAGGGTTGTGAGGGGTGGCTGATTATTTAATTGGGAATTGGGGGAGGTAGGGAAAAGGGAGGTTTCAAAAGGATTTTTGTATGTTAAAGAAGACTCACAGGATACCGGATGCCTTGCCATTATCAAGTTAAGGTTGTCTTTCCTTCTAGTAAGGCATTAAGAGTAGGATAGTTGGGAGCTTCCTGGAGAACATTACACTTCGCCTGCTTCAAGTATCTGTCAATGGGCTACAGATTATAAGGACATTTAATTGTATCTACATTCCCTTCCAGAAGCTAGGCCATTGATAGAAATGCTTTGTTCTTATAAATTGCTAAGACTTTTTTTTAAAATTAACATATAATGTATTACTTGTTTCAGGGGTACAAGTCTGTGATTCATCAGTCTTACACAATTCACAGCACTAAGAGTGGCTTTTGTAAACTGAGAGAGACTCTAGTCTTGCAAGATTGTAATCTCTATAAATTAACTATTTGTTTTTCCTTTGGGGCAGCCAGAAGTGCCTAAGGAACGTCACATATATCCCATGGGTGGGCTCTGGGGGGGATGTCAGCTGCTGTCTGTCCTCAGCTAGGCTTCTGCTCCCACATCACATTAACATTAGTGATTTTAATTACACATTTTATGCTCACTATGATGTCTGTTTGACATCTGAATAATTTCATCTGAAATTCAATAGAAAATCAAAGAATTGGATATAAGGATAGTTTCACTGTTTATGAGTATTGTACCCCATTTTATTCGTATTGAAGCATGTTTAAGAATATATAATTTTCCCCATGTGGCTACAATGTCTTTTATTATGCTTTAAGTAGGACATAATATCGCCTTAATTTGATGTACGAGAATACAATAAGCTCCCTTTTTGTTATTGGACTACAATTTTGCTGGTATGAATAAAGATGTTTTTACTTTTTAGGGTTATTTACTTTGTGGTTATTTCAGGAATGAGATTAATGGGTTAAATACGACAATATCCCTCCCCACCCCTGCACACACACCATCATTACAGCACGCGCGTGCACACACACGCACACACACACACACACACACACCCCTTAAATATCTTCAATAAATTCTCACTGGTCCTTAGCACGATGTACAAGACTTTCACATCTCACCTTGTCTACCTCTAGAGATAATCCTCTGGTCACCAAACTCACTTTATGTCCCAGTAGTATCAAATAATTCCTATCCCAGGGCAATCTCTGTTACCCCTGGCTCCTGCTTTTGAGCATTGAATTCCCTTTCCCAGCCTTGCTGCTTCTTCCCTCTCTCCACCTCCCCAGACTGCCTGTCTGGAAAACTTCCCATTCATCCTTTAAACTCTGTTCAGAAACCTCCTCTGGGAAGTTTGCTCTGCTTTGCGTACAAGCGGATTCAACACATTCCTTTTCTGTCGCTGCTGTTTTGTTTTGTTTGGGTTTTAGTACTCTTTCCGAACCAAGAGCCAAGTTCTACTATTTACATGTCCTGCTGTGTCATAATTATTTACCTACAGGTCTGTTTCCCCTGCAAAACTTGGGCTCCTTTATACCAGGAACCATTCCTTTATTAGCCTCTGCCTACCGTCCGCCAGGCACCCAGTGTGGCCCATGCTTAGTAAGTGTTTGTAAATCCCTTACATTTGGAAGGCATGAATAATTTTATATTAAAAAACATATCTGGAAATCACTTTAAAAACGATTTATATTCATTCTTATTGCCACCAGAACACAAGAGTGGAAGAGCTTCCTTATTGCCTTGCCAGTGTTGGGCACTGACTTCTTGTGACTGTGTGACTGTTACATGGGACCATCAATGATGGCAAAATATAACCTCTATTAGAAACATAAAAATCACGACCTTCTATTTCTCAGGTAGTAAGCTAGGGACAGAGAGTTGGGGCTACTTAATGAGTATGGCACATTGAGTGCCTCTCGTTAGGCATCTTGACAACCCGGAAGACCCCCGCCCTAAAATGTTCGTCCCCAGACACATGTGCGAGGTGAAACGTCAGCTGTGTTCATGCTTGTTTTGGGGCCAAGTGAGAGTTTTTTCCTCCTTCATTATTCACAGCCGATTACATGACTGTGGATTTCAAAAATCGACACTTCCTTTTCCCCATTCACACATATAGATGGAAGTCAATATTATGTTTAAGTTCATTTCTTATTTGGAAACAAGGCACACAGAATAAGGCTACCGTGTGACATTGTTACGCTCAGCCTTTTGGAAAGCTAAATAATTGTCTTTCTTCTCCAGAGCATATCTGTTTTCGAAAGATATTCCCTGCTTCACCAATAGGAATAATCACAGGGGACTTTTCCCCCCTAAGGTGTTATTTTGATTTCAGGAATTAAGCTCTAATTGAGCAGCTGAAAGAGATTCTGCTATAAATGTTAACGATAGAGCAGCTTTTCTAATGAACGCCCGCTGATGAGGGGCAGGAAGAAGGAAAAGGGAAAGCAAGCAGTATTAGGGGATGGGCTGTGTCATGGGGTGAATAGTGGCCCCTCAAATTCATGTCCACCTGGAACTTCAGAATAGGACCTTATTTGGAAATAGGGTCTTTTTAGATGTAGTTAATTAATGACCCAGGGTTTCATGTGGGCCTTTCATCCAATAACTGATGCCTTCTCAAAAGAGGAGACCAGGGACACCTGGGTGGCTCAGTCAGTTAGGCAGCTGCCTTCGGCTCAAGTCATGATCCCAGGGTTCTGGGATCGAGCCCCACATCAGGCTCCTTGCTCAGCGGGGAGTCTGCTTCTCCCTCTCCCTCTGCCTGCCTGCCACTCCCCTTGCTTGTGCTCTCACTATCTCTCTCTCTCTCTCTGTCAAATAAATAAATAAAATCTTTCAAAAAAGAAAAAAAAAGGAGAAGACATCAAGAACACAGCCACATGACAGCAGAGGGCAGAGATTGGAATTAGGCAGCCACAAGCCAAGGAAGGCCTGGAGTCTCCAGAACACGGGCGAGGCAAGGAAGTGCTGTTTCCTGGAGCCATCATGTGGAATCTGTTCTTGCTGCCACTTAATTTCAAAGTTCAGGCTCCAGAGCTGCGAGAGAATAAATGTCTATTGTCATAAGCCACCACGCTTCTGGTGATGTATTACGGCACCCACAAGAAACTAATACAGATTATATATTTGTATGTTCCACAATCGTTTACTGCGTACCTATTATTTGCCGGCCACTGGGCTAAGCATGGGGTACACCGTGGTGAGTGAGAGAGGCATTAAATAGGTGTTGTATTATACGACTGTGAGAGCATAAAACATGAGGTGTAGTTTGAGACTTTTGCCCCAAATAAGGCGAACAATGGGTAGGACTGCTTAGGTAAACAGGGAAGATGATGGAGACCATTACACTAGAGGAAAGCTAAAAACTATAAGGAAAGTGCCAACACTCTGGATAATGTAGGAGCTTGGCAGGAAAGTGTGTCTGGATCATAATGATAGGGAGATCAGTGGTACAAGGTGATGCAGGAAATACAGCCAGGGATGACATTATCAGGTCCTTTAGGTTATGATAAATGTTAGAGACATTCTAAGAATGATCACAAGACTTCTGAAGAAATTTTGGAAGACTCTCATGTAATTAGTTATTTTTAAGAGGTCATCCTGGTTTCTTTGTAGAGAAGGAATTGGTGAAAGACAAGAATGGATGTTGGTCTCCAGGTAGGAGGCCACAACAGTGGTCCAGGAAGGAATCGATGATGGCCTGGACCCAAGTCATGGTAGTGGAGATTAAAAGATGTGGGCAGACTTAAGATATTTGGGGGAAAAGGTCGAAGGACTTGATGTATGGAAGAAGGAATGAAACGGACAGATGTCAAGAATATATTACGTGCTAGGTGGAAAAACTAGAAAAGGAACGTGTTTTGTGGAGGCAATGAATTTGGTTTGTTCTGAGCGGTATCTTTGAGACATCAAAGTAGAGATGTAATATTGGTCATTGAGGCTACAGATATAAAGTTGAGATGTTCTCTCTGGCCCAGTGATATAAATTCTAAGTCACCAGAATTAGATTATATATGAAGCAGTGGGAATAAAAGTCATGATCTAGGGAGAGAATAGAGAGAGAGAAGAAATATGGAGATAGGCTTAAAAAGAAACCAGCAGGAAAGACCATAGGAAAAGTGGGTGAGGATCATATATGGAAGCCTAGGGAAGGAAGGAAAAAGGAAAAAAAAGGCCAATTAAGTCAAAATTAGTTGTCTTAGTAAGATGAGAAAGAAAAATATCTCTCAGGGCACCTGGATGGCGCAGTTGGTTAAGTGCCTTACTCTTGATTTCAGCTTAGGTCATGATCTCGGGGTCTTGACATCAAGCCCCGCACAGGGCTTGCACTGAGCACGGAGCCTGCTTCAGACTCCCTAGTGCCCCCTCCCTCTGCTCCTCCCTCCAGCTCATAATCTTTCTCTAAAGAGGAAGAAGGAGGAGGAGGAGAAGGGGAGGGGGCGGGGGAAGAAAAATATCTCTTGAATTCAGCAATATAGAGCACATTGGTGGCCTTAACCAAAAGCAGAGAAGTGGACCGTGGTGGGTGGAGGTGCGGGGAGGAGGGTTCCCATAGACATCAGGAACGAGGAATGCCAGCCAGCCGAGTAGATCATATCAAGTCAGGAGGCTACACTCATTCTCACTCTGATGTCTTTATGTTTCAAAAGGTTCCTGAAAAGCATTCCCAAATTGTCCGAGATTGGGTCTCCATGTCCTAGTGGAATGGAAACTTGAATGGAGATGAAGTTCAATTGTAAAAAAAAAAAAAAAAAAAAGCTGCCTGTCTTCACAATGTCTGGGCTCTGAGATTCATCTTGCTACAATGAAATTACAAACTTTGTTGCAGTATTGTGGATTTCTGCTCTCCTACGAATACTTGAATATGTATTTTCAAACTACCTGCCGTAGCCAACAGTGCAGGGAATAAGCAGGAAGGTGTTTCTCCCAAACAGTTGTGGTATGTAAGGTGATACATTCCTAATGGAATCTCTCATTTATTTTACAGGTATGCTTAAATGCGTCGTTTACAAGTATTCACCAAAATCACTCTAACAAAATTATTTTTAAAGACCTGTCTCATTACACAACATTATATGTTAAAGAAATAGAGTTGTGGATTTGTTTTCTATTATTTATTGGTAGTAGTTAGGGGTACCCTTCTCTCCCTAAGCCTCACATTTCCAAGTGGAGGGACTTTAATACCGTGGGAAATCCATTTGAACCCCTCTGGCTTCTCCCTACCACCTCACTCACACCTCCAAGGTATCAGATTGGTGAGTTTGGGAGGAGAAAGCGCTCCATAGCCCAACTCATTCTACTACCCATTTTCTTTCATCTCTGCTCCTCACGCCGCAGTTTTTACCTCAGAAGGCTCTGCCGGGAAGCAGACTGCAGTCCTTTGCTGTCCCAAGGGCTGGCTGAGGATGCCAGGAAGCCCTCTGTGACTGCACCACGGAACCCCATTCTCCAGAGCTTCTGGCCCACTCTGTGTCTCCCTCTCCACAGACCTTGAATCCACTGGCAACGAGGGGAGCTATCAGGGATCCCCTAAATTTCCAACAAACATGTCCTCACTATTTGATGTTTCTGGGGAGAAACAACACACGAAGTAGTTTCGGATCATTCCCTTCACTATCCTGGATCTGTATAGACAAATCAACAAATAAAAAGGTGGGCTCTTTATATATTTTGTTTACATAAGTTCATGTATTTTGCTAGTTTATGTATTTTGACAGTTTTGTGGTCACGTAATCGAATGTTAGTACCTCATGAAATGGAACAGATATAGGTGCATTATGTTTTGATCAAATGCAGACAAGCCCTAGGATGTATTATGTAATTTAATGTACAGTAAGCAAGCAGTTTTTCCTTTTAGGCACGCAGTTGCCTGACTCTATAAAATGCATGTGTTAGTAATTAAATTATGTCATGGACGTAAGAGCATTTTATATATTTCAAAATATTATGCACATATAAATGGTAAGCTATTATTTTGGTTATAATTATTCCGAACTTAACACCCTTTCTCTATTCCCACCTGAGCATTTAATACATCAGGCACAGGCTGGTTATATAGGATACGAGAACAGCCACCTCTTTTTCTAATTCTAGAATAATTATTATCAAGTAAATTTTGTCAAGTAGAAGTTAACATATTATTCTTGCATTCCAACTAGCAGTCTTTAACCGACAGGAAAATCAATGCCATTTCCTCAACAGCAAATTATATTCCACTTCTGTACATAATAGCACTTTTCTTGGAGTTGATAAATAAGGGAAAAATACTGATGGTCATTTAACTTAGTAGGATTTACTTAAATGAACTGCCAGAAAGAACTTAACTCTTAAAATAATTGATTTTTCTCTACATCAGATGAAAAATGTACAATAGAGTAAATGAAAGTCTTTTAAATAAAAGTAATTTTCTGTTCATTAAAGGAAACATAAAATACACTATGAGATTGAATTATCCAAATCTTTGAAAAAAAATTACTCGCAGGTTATTAACCTATTTTTAAAGTACAACGCTTTAAAGAGCATTCAGAGAATTTCCCAACTCGGTCTGGCCTAGGATGGAAGAATTTTAAAACAAGTCATTATTATTACCCCGGTGTTTTTGCCGCCCACAGATGGAGTGAAAAAGCAGAAGGTGCGTAAGTGATTTGAAAATGACAACCCTCATCACAGGCAATGGCATCAGGGAGACCTAGGGAAAAAAAATCCATACTGACCTCACTACTGTTTAACTCCTATCGACAGTTGTCACTCAAATGGTGATATCACATAAAAGCTTTCCGATCTGTGGCTTACGTTTCCATAGTAGGGTAAAATCCTATTACCTTCTGACCCACCTCTCAGACACCTATTCTCTCCTCTTCATGTTTGCAAACCACTGACAGTTTCTCCGGCAAAATGTTTTCTGCTCAGGTTGGTTCTTGTTATCATTCCATCCTCAAACCTTCTTCTGAGAAATAATCAATTGTATAGAATGATATGCAGGTTGATTATGTTTTTCCTGGAGTTAAATTATGTCGCACCCAGCTCCGTTTCGTTGTTATCCCCTACCTTCACTGGTTTAACTAAATTTTTCCATAGCTGAAGCATTACTGGTATTCCACTTGTGGGGTTTTAAACTGAATTTTAATGTATTTTGAAGATTTTGCTTGTTTAAATATTCTTAAAATCTAGGAATAGAAGAGATTAGTTGTGGATTCCACAAACCTGGCTTACTGTTTAGAAAATGTGTGGAATTTATAGACAGGGGTCTATAGTTCTCTATTCTGAGAAATAGGTTAAAAAGTTAAAAAAGAAAAAAAAAAAAACCTCAGCGTAATTTCACTCATTTATATGACGTGAGATGATTTGTGTTTCCTTTATATTGCACCAAACTTTAGGTCTGCATTTGTAGGACACAGTCTAGGATGGGAGGAATAGCTATAGTGTCTTCTAAGAGCTCATCTGAGGTCAGTCCAGGGAGAGAGAGGCAGAGAGAGTGATATTCATATGTGTTTTATAACGGAGGGAACCACTAAGGTCATAGTTTCATCACTGTGTAATCTGCCAAAGGACAGGGGTTCCTCCCCCTTTTGGTCACATGATTTGGCACATGGAGAAAGGGCTGGCATGACATTTTCAAGTCACATGATTCTCCAAAATCATTAATTTTCATTCAAAACTATTTATTTAAAATCTATTAGGTGCTTGAATCATTCCTTTTACCTAGTTGTCCTTTTCTGTTCCTTTTATCAACTTTACTCCTACTCATCCTTGACTATTTAGGGCAGATTTTAGTGCCCCCACCCTTCTTTTACCCTGTTTTCCTGGTGGAATGAACCCTATTATCCCAGAATTTCTTCTTTTAAATAACATTTTTATTGAGATATAATCCATGTATCACACAGTTCATTCTTTTAAAGAGTACAATTCGATAGCATTTCAGAAATTCACCAGGTCATACATACATACATTGATTCCCACATCTAATTCCCGAGCATTTTTATCATCCCCAAACAAACCTCATAGCATTATCACTCACTTCTCATCGCTCCTCCCCCCAGCTCTTGGCAACCACAAATTTCCTTTCTGTCTCTGCTGATTGGCCTATTTTTACATTTCACATAATAGAGTCCCAATAAGTGGTCTTTTGTGTCTGACTTCTTTTCACTTAACATACTATTTTTTTTTTAAGATTTTATTTATTTATTTGGCAGAGAGAGAAATCACAAGTAGACAGAGAGGCAGGCAGAGAGAGGGAGAAGCAGGCTCCCCGCCGAGCAGAGAGCCCGATGCGGGGCTTGATCCTAGGACCCTGAGACCACGACCTGAGCCGAAGGCAGAGGCCCAATCCACTGAGCCACCCAGGCGCCCCTTAACATGATATTTTTAAGAGACACCCACGTTACACCATGGCATTCCTTTTTAGATTTCTTTTTTTTTTTTAGATTTCTTTTTTTTAATTAATTTATTTATTTTAGTAAACATATAATGTATTTTTATCCCCAGGAGTACAGGTCTGTGAATTGCCAGGTTTACACATTTCACAGCACTCATCATAGCACATACCCTCCCTAATGTCCATATTCCCACCACCCTCTCCCGTCCCCCCTCCCCCCAGCAACCCTCAGTCTGTTTTTTTTGATTGAGTCTTTTATGGTGTGTCTCCCTCCCAATCCCATCTTCTTTCATTTTTTCTTTTCCTACCCCCCCAACCCCTCCACATTGCATCTCCACTTCCTCATACCAGGGAGATCATATGATAGTTGTCTTTCTCCGATTGACTTATTTCACTAAGCATAATACCCTCTAGTTCCATCCACGTCGTCGCAAATGGCAAGATTTCATGTCTTTTGATGGCTGCATAGTATTCCATTGTGTATATACACCACATCTTCTTTATCCATTCATCTGTTGATGGACATCTGGGCTCTTTCCACAATTTGGCTATTGTGGACATTGCTGCTATAAACATTCGGGTGCACGTGCCCCTTCAGAGCACCACGTTTGTATCTTTAGGATATATACCCAGTAGTGCAATTGCTGGGTCATAGGGTAGCTCTATTTTCAGTTTTTTGAGGAACCTCCACACTGTTTTCTAGAGTGGTTGCACCAGCTTGCATTCCCACCAACAGTGGAGGAGGGTTCCCCTCTCTCCGCATCCTTGCCAGCATCTGTCATTTCTTGACTTGTTAATTTTAGCCATTCTGACTGGTGTGAGGTGGTATCTCATTGTGGTTTTGATTTGTATATGGCATTCCTTTTTATTGCCAAATAACATTCCATTGTATGGGTATACAATATTTTGTTTATTTATTCATCGGTCAATGGTAATTCGGTATGGTTCCCACTTTTTGGCTATTATGAATAATACTGCTCACACTTAAGTACCAGTTTTGTGGGGACATCTGTTTCTATTTCTCTTGGGTAGACACCTAGGAGTAGAGTTGCTGGGTCATATGGTAACTTTACATTTAACATTTCGAGGAACTGACAACCTATTGTCCAAAATAGCTGCACCACTTTATGATCCCACCAGCGACACCTGAATCTCTCCACATCTTTGGCAACACTTGTTATTGCTTGTCTTTTTCACTATAGTCATCCTGATGAGTATAAAGGGCTACCTCATTGTGGTTTTGGTTTGATTGCACTGACTAGTCAATGTTCTTCTGCATGGCTAGTGACATTGAGCAGTTTTTTACCTATATGGGGAGATTCTTAAGCATGGGACCCAAATATGATTTATTTTACTGTTGAGCACCAAAATGATGAACTGGCCCATCAGAGGAACAAAATAATGTTTACAGAAGGGATGAATACATAATTAGCTTTTAACAATACTGTGCTTTGAATTACTCATAAGATCCTAAGTACATAATGTCTATTGTAAATATTCTCATTGATGTCATTGATATCATTCTATCTATCGCAAACACATTGATATCATTCTACCAATCAATCTATAGATATATAAACACACACGCATACACACTCACAAATATGGATTCTTTAAACCCATTTTTAAAAAGCAGTTTAAAAAATATATTTTTAAAATGATGGCTTCCTTATATTTTTCTTCTTAGAAATCAGTTTTAGACAAGCAGTAGGTCAGGGAATGAAGTTTAACTAAGGTTGGGTTGTAGCTATGTTCTGGCCAAGTTTATTACAGGGCCGGAAAATCAAGGCTTGGTGTTTGTGGAAGGCAGAGACAGATACAGATCTTGCATGAGAGCCTGTCCCCTGAAATTAGAGATGGAAGCGAGATATGGATTTATTTTTCAGGATGTGTTCCTTCCTGGATGTCAGATGCCATTTGTCACACCACAGATTTTGCTGTCTATCAGGATCTAGGCAGAAAGGTATTTCAGAGCATAAGGAGTTTCTCTCCATATGGCGTTTTATCCAAAGGAGCAGTCTCAGTTCCTCTGAGAAGCCGAGAAAGTTTGAGAAAAGCCATACTGTGGCTACCCCACGGCATTTACATGGTCAGTTCTGTATCCCAGCTATTGCCTAATGTAAGAATTTACATTAACTTAACTATTTTTCAGAATGATTTCAATAAATCCTGTGTCCTTTATTTAAGCCTGATCCCCATAGCCATAACTTTTTTCAAAGGTGGCAAATCCACTACCAGTAAGTAACTGAAAAGCTGGGAGAATGCATTCATTAAGAGTTGGCCGTGAGAATATAGTTTGACAAAATGTTTCAAAAAAATAAAAAAAATGGGCATACCTAGTGACACAGAAAGCTTATTTTTAGGGTTGTAACTTTAGGAAATAATTAGACATTGCACAATGATTTATGAACATAGATGTTCATGATAGCTTTGTTTAAGATAGAGAAAAACTTATAAAAAATAATCTAACAATAGGGGGTTAACTTACTAAATTATAGTACATACATGTATCCATTTTGTAGAAGACTGTTTAATGATGTAGAAATTTTCAAGATATATGAAGTTAAAAAACAGATTATAAAACACATGCACGTTGCAATCAATTCTTTTTAAAATATATATATGTATATGTATAGATAGTTACATAAAGGAAAATACTGAACTCTGAGAAGTGACATAAGAGGAGCTTATATATATATATATATTTTTTTTGGAGCTTATATATTCTTATTTGTGCTTTTTTTTTGGTCCATATTTTATAATTAAGAATTTATTATTAGGGGCACCTTGGTGGCTTGGTTGGTTGAGCGCCTATCTCTGGCTCAGACCATGATTCCAGGGTCCTGGAATTGAGCCCTACATCAGGGTCCCTGCTCGGTGGGAAGCCTGCTTCTCCCTTTTCCACTCCCTCTGCTTGTGCACACTGTCTCTCTCTCTGTGTCAAATAAATAAGTTAAAAAATCTTAAAAAAAAAAAAAAAGAATTTATTAAATGGCATATTACTTAAAAATAAAACAAACAAGAAGCAGAACTCCTGGTGAGATACTATATACATAAGATGCCCAGATCTTAGGAGACAATATTTTATTTATTTATTTTTTTAAAGATTTTATTTATTTATTTATTTGACAGACAGAGATCACAAGTAGGCAGAAAGGCAGGCAGAGAGAGAGGGGGGAAGCAGGTTCCCCAATGAGCAAAGATCCCGATGTGGAGCTTGATCCCAGGACCCTGAGATCATGATCTGAGCCGAAGGCAGAGGCTTAACACACTGAGCCATGTGCCCCTTTATCTTATTTTTAAATTAAATTTAATTTTTTCAGTGTTCCAAGATTCATTGTTTATGCCCCACACCCAGTGCTCCATGCAATATGTGCCCTCCCTAATACCCACCACCAGGCTCACCCACCCCTTCACCTTCCAAAACCCTCAGTTTGTTTCTCAGAATCCACAGAGGAGAAAATAGTTTAAATAGGACTGATTTCAAGGAAGTCATGCATGATATGAGAGATGTACAAATATACACACACATGCATACATGCAAACAAAAATATACAGGAAATTACTTTTTGAGACCACTTTCAACTTTGGTTTTCAGTCTTGATTATTAAATTGAAGAGGTGAATAAGGAATTCGGAGGGCATTTCTATTCCACAGTCTCGTATTTCCCTGACTTTCTCAGCCTCTGACCTCGCTCTTGCTCCTGAGTGGATGACCTACTTCACCATAAGGCTAGCTCTGTCCCTCTGGACTTCTCTCTCTCTCTTTGTAAAGGGCCCTGTCCTCAGGACTCATTCTCAGCCCCTCATTTTGGTGACCTCCCTGGGGCAGTTTCTCAGAAGCCTATGTCTCTCCAGCTGTGTCTGTGTAGACAAGATATTCCAAAAACCATACAGTATTCCCGAGCCAGAATTATATTCATATCCTCAAATCCAGCTTCACTCAGTATTATATATGATTTTTAAAATCTATCTATGTACACAAGTAATTGTTTTCTTATATGTTGCCAATGAACACCTTGAATTTGAAATAAACATTATCTTTTGCATTAGTACCAAAAACAAGAAAGAAATACTTAGGTATAAATCTAACAAAATGTGTATAAAATCTGTATGAAGAAAACTGAAATTCAGATTGAAAGAAGTCAAAGGAGATCTAAATAAAGGTAGAGATATTCCATGTATGTGGATAAGAAGACTCGACATTGTTAAAATGTCAGTTCTCCCCAACTTGATCTATAGATTCACTGCAATCCCAATCAAAATCGGAGCAAGTTATTTTGTGGATATTGATAAACTGATTTTGAAGTTTATATGGAAAGGCAAAGGACCCAGAATAGCCAACGCAGTATTGAAGGAGAAGAACAAAGTCAGAGAGCTGACAGTACCTGACTTCAAGACTTACTATAAAGCTACAGTAATCAAGACAATGTGGTATTGGAGAAAGAACAGACAAATAGATCAATGGAATGGAATAGAGAGCCCAGAAATAGACTACATAAATATAGTCAACTGTTCTTTGACAAAGGCGATACAATGGAACAATGATAGTCTTTCAACAAATGGTGCCTGGAACAAGTGGATATTCACCTCCAAAAATGAATTGAGATCCAGACCTTACATCTTTGACAAACATTAACTCAAAATGGATTAAATGTAAAATGTAAAAGTATAAAGTTCCTAGAAGGTAACACAGGAGAACATCGAGATGACCTTGGTCTTGGCAATGACATTTTAAATACAACATCAAAAGCATGATTCATGAAAGATAAAAGAGATAAATTGGACTTTATTAAAATTAGAAACTTGTACTCTGCAAAAGACACTGTGAAGAAAATCAGAAGATAAGCCACAGACTGGGAGAAAAGATTCATAAAATGCATATATGATAAAAGATTAGTATACACAATCACAGAGCACACTTAAAACTCAACACTAAAAAACAAACAATCCAATGAAAATCTATTTGTCTGTCTTCTGTCTCCATATGACAATTGGTTATTAACTTGGAAAAGTAAAAATCATGTGTTGTTTATACTAGTTACCCTACAAACAAAGAACCTTGATGGAATAATTTGATGAAGATGTTTGAAGAAGGTAGAGTGCTCAATTCATGAGCAACCTTTTGTGAGCTGAACCTACCTGAGATGCTTATTGGGGAGAGAAGGGACAGATTGGCAGGAGCATAGTAATTTGTTCCTGTGGAGTCCACTGAAGAAGTAGAGACAGAATCTCAAGTGAGAAAAAGAACAAAAGGGTTTGGTGTGAATTTGGGGGGTTAAAGAAGGACACAAGACAGGCCAAAGTTTACAAACTTAAGCTCAAGAGGCAATGTGCCCTTTGTGAATCCTGGCTCTGTCCCTTGTAAGTGTGTGCCCGTGGACAAGTCATTCAACCTCCAGGGGCTTCAATTTCTTAATCCATGTAATGGGAATGATAATATTGGTAAGCCCTTAATAAACAATAGTTGTTAAAACAAAGAGAATATCTAGGAAAGTAGATTGTTCTCTTACACTTTTTAGCGTATTGGTCAAACTCCAGACTAGATTTCTCTGGATAATTTCTGAGATTTGGGTCATTTATCCTGAATGTTCAAAAGGAAGCAAAAATGCAACATCCAGTTCAACCAGATCAAAGCCGAATACTAAGTAAATAAAAAGAAAGACATTCTGAAACACAGGTTGAATATTTGGAGGTGAAACGTTCTTTCCGTTTAGGATCATCTGCAGACACATAAGATGTTTCTAGAAAAACAATAATAATGACAGCCTATAAAAAGAAGCAAACACTTACCTTGGACTGCCAAGGTAATCTGATCTTTTATTAAATTCACCAAACTTTACCTGTACTTTCCCCGAGGCGGGAGAGATTGCTGTAACACTGTGACGTCATGTGGCTTCATGTAGAGCTCAGGGATGTGGCCAGGGTGAACTTTCCCATCCATCAGAAGTGACTGGAAGATGCCCCACTGGAAGTTACTGGAACATAGTTGTAGCTCAATGAATACAATTGTCATTTTTGTATTACACTGATTAATATTTCTGAAGACTTTCAATGTTTATTCTCTAGGTCACATGGTAAGGAAAACATGAAGTCATTATTGGAATAAGGTCTGCCTGACATCCTAGCCTAGATGCTTTGAACTGGGTAAACTATAGAGCAAATTCGAGTTCACATTTCTTATTGTAGGGCTGGAGCCAAAAACACTAGTTAGGTGAATGACTAATCTGAAATATAGGACTCAGCCCTGGAAAATATTTTTAAAAAATAAACCAGGCATGTGTCTTCGAGGTTCTTGTTACTCCAAGTAAGCCAACCAAGCATTTCCAAGTTGAGATCTGCAGACCGTAATTTTGAATAGATGAGAATCGTTTTAATTAGCCCACTAACAATTGCTTTGTAGAGAGGTCCTGGGAAAATATTTAAAAAAAAGAATTTGTTCCCATTCGTAAGTAAATCAATTCCATGAAGTTGAGTTTATAATGCTTGCGTGCTGAGCAAACTTTGCTTATAAGACAGTGCAAAGTTAAATGTCTGGCCTTTCTAAGTTTTTTATTTAATTAAACTCTATATTTTAAGGCACTTCAAAAGAAACATAAATACAAGACATGAGTTGAATAATTCCAAAAGTTCCTGTGAAAATCTTCTGATCCCTGGTGGATAAAATATAAATAACCTCATTGTCTCCTGCCCACTCCTTCTGCCCAAGCACTGGAACTTCAGCTGGGTACAGAATGCTTTAATTTGGAGATGAAGAAGGTTTTTTTTTTTTTTTTCCTAAGTAGAAAGCGCACCATTGAGAATATGAATCACTAAGGGTGACATTAAATCTTGCAAAGAGATAATATATGTCTCTGTGGTGGCTCAAGAGACTAACAATAAATGTTAAATATTAATAAGATTGTGGAAATCCTCATGGATACAGTGATAAAGTGGCACCAGGAAAGGGGAAAAGACAGAGAAAAAATAGGCAGGGATCTATGTAGTGGTCTTTACTGCAGTGCAGCATGTTTTGTATTTAGGGAAAAAGTAAATAAAGAGAAATGAAATGTACCCCCCCACACACTAGGGAAAAGACGGGTTTGGAAGTGTATAAAATTAGAAAATAGGTAATATTCTTCAGGGACAAATAGGCAGCCGACCTTCCTCTTGTACTCTGAGACGTAGAGGAAAATTAGCAATATTTTGGGGAGGAATCCACTTACAGAACCTTGAGAGTGAATCCATTTGCTTTTGAGTTCATGGTTTTCTTAGCTTTTGCACTTGCTTTGGTCTCTAGAGATGACAGAAACAATAATGCTGACAGAAGACGGTAGTGTCAACCCATCACTCAGAGAGCAACGGCTGGCTGGGCCAGGCAGAGCTTTACCTCATGGCTCTTCTTCAAAGCTTGAGGCCTTCCAAGTCTCTGAGTATATCTGTAGACCAATTATGAGGGAGAGACTTTCTGTCGATAGCACTGGCTCACCCTGCACTTAATTCTGAAATGAGCCCTACTTTTAGACTCCCTTTCTTCTATCCTGACTACACAGAGCCTGATGGATGGGGCCACTTGGACCAGTGGTCTCTGATGGAGGAACAAATGCATTTTCTCACACACAAGAAGGAGATGGAGAGCAATAAAATAAAAACAAGAAAAGGCAGGAAATCACTAGTCTTACAGTTTTGGAGGACTCAGCCCCATGTCCAGGTTGAACTGCTATGTTAAAATAATAATAATAATAATAATTAATAATAATAATAATAATATCTGGCTCTCTTGGAGATGGTGAGCAGAATAACAAAGGAAAACATTGAAGGGAAACAACCAAACTTAGATGGAGCCTGAGTGTGTGGCGGCCCATAGGGAATATTTTGAGAGTCTCAGACAAGCATATTCCCTCTCCATCCTGATGGAGAGGGAGTGGGGGAATGCCAAGGAACACAGAAGTGTGTCTGTGTACCCTGAACTTGCAATGTTACCTGGGCCTCACTCTGAAAGATGAAAATAGAAAGATTCTAATGCAGTGCTCGTTTGGACTTGTTCCATCTTGGACAAGGAAGAAAGAGAGACAAATTAGTAATTATTTGCAACCTATGGAATATTATATTGAGAATAAGTAATATTCTGGGTTTTTTTCTCTTTTTTTTCCCTTACATATTTAATTGAAGACAGGAGGCTCGATTAAGCCAAAGGAAGACATACTTGACACAGGCTGGATCAAATTCTGCCAGAGTTCACTATGTTATTTGTCTCCTCAAGGAATTTTTTTAAAAGGTAGTCTGATTTTCATTTTGATTTATTTGATATCAGAGATTGAACCAAATGACTCCCAAGACTGTTCCAAAATCCACATTTTAGAATTTTAAAAAAGAAGATGTCCTTTTAAAAGAATTCCGGGGGTTCAAAAAGAGGTTTTTGTGGCACAAGTGTGGCTCAGTCAGTGAAGCTCTGCCTTTGGCTCAGGTCAAGATCTCAGGGTCCTGGGATCGAGCCCCACATCAGCTTCCCTGCTCAGTGGCGACTCTGCTTCTCCCTCTCCCTCTGTGACCTCTCTGGCTCTCATTCTCTCTCAAATTAGAAAAAAAAAAAAAAAGTTTTCTTTTCTTGTATGAAGGCCCAACCCTCAGCAGAGTTTTCCTCAAGTTCAGAAGCATAGTACAGACTGATGAAGGAAAAGCAGCAAGCAGTGGACCCAGAGAGCACCACACTCAGATGTCTCTGAATGTCATCCAAGTTCTTCTTCCTCCAAAAACTTGAATTTACGTGGTTGCACGTTTTATCTGGGATTAAGGAACGAAGGCAATTATAACGGCAACGTGAATGCAAGGTGAGCCCTTCTGTTTTGCAGAGAGAGAACCTGACCTTTCTATACAAACACAATTTCTTTATGAAGCCAGATCTGGGGACAAAAAGACAAGTCTTCACCTCCTCATTGTCTGTAAGGTATAGTATTTTCATAACTAGTAATCCCCTTTTATCTTGGGAGTCAGAAAGGGTCATATTTGATCACAGCTCACAGGAAGCTGGAAGAGTGATTTCAGGGTTGGAACAGAGCTCAGTATGTGAAAATGTGCTTGGCTGCAAGTAACAAAGCCCTGAAGCCTGAGCTGATGGTGCCATGATTTTCTGATAAAAAGTAAGTGAGGAGCCACCTGGGTGGCTCACTTGGTTAAACATCCAACCTTGATTTCAGCTCACGTCGTGATCTCAGAGTCATGAGATCAAGTCCTACGTTGGGCTTTGCTCTCAGCCTGGAACCTGCTTGAAATTCTCTATCCCTCTCCCTCGGTCCCTCCCCACCAACCATGCACTCATGCTCTCTCTCTCTCAAATAAATAAATGCACATCACTAATATGTGGAATCTGAAAAAAAAGATGAACTTGTAAAAGCAGAGAGGAGAATAGTGGTTGCCAGGGACTGGGAGGTTGGTGAAGGAATTGTGGTTTAAGAGCACTAACTTGCAGCTAATAGTCTTGGAGATCTAGTGCACAGCACCGTGCCTATAGACAAGGAATACTGTCTCATAAAGTTCAAAGATGCTGTGAGATGAGACCCTAATTGTTCCTACTACAAAAAAGAAATGACAATCATATGAGGTGTTAGAGGTGTTAGTTATAGTGGTAATTATATTGCATAATATAAATGTATCGAGTCAAGTTGTATATCTCAAATTTATACAATGTTACATGCCAATTATATCTCAATAAAAATAATTTTTTAAAAAAGAAAGTCAAGAAGTAAGTAGCTTCTGGTGTTGGTTCAGCAGCTCAAAACTCTCTTAGAAATCTTCCCCAGCAGACTTCTGGCTGTATCACATGATAACCACTAGCAAGGGAGACTGAGAAATCCAGGATCTTTTTTTTTTTTTTTTTTTCGCTTGGGTTCCTTCTGAGCTCTTGCAAAGGTTGGCCCTATGGGAGACATTTGCGTGTCTGCTGTCATTAAAGTAAGACAATTTTACAGATTATTTTTTAAATTTTTATTTATTTATTTGACAGAGATCACAAGTAGGCATAGAGGCAGGCAGAGAGAGAGGGGGAAGCAGGCTCCCCACTGAGCAGAAAGCCCGATGCAGGGCTTGATCCCAGGATGCTGAGACCATGACCTGAGCCAAAGGCAGAGGCTTTAACCCACTGAGCCACCCAGGCACCCCTAAAATAAGACAATTTTTGTGAGTTTTTTTCTCCTTGTTCTTCCAAAAACACAGAGGACTATGTGACTCCTTTGCTTGGAGACTTTTCAGTGGCATCTCTTTGTCAAATCTCTTTCCATCTCATGCAAGTGTCTCCATGCTATGCTATCTGACCACACCTGCTTCATCTGCAACTCCTGTGTCGTGGGTTCTGATCCTGTGGTTCCCAAACTTGAGTTTCTCCAGAACCACTCAGAAAGCTTGGAAGAACTCAGTTTTCTGGGCCCTGAAAATAGAGTTCCTGATTCAGTAGGCGAGTCCCAAGAGTGTATACTTCTAACTGACCCATTCAAATTGGCTGCCTTTTATTTTTCTTAAGAAATCATGACTTTAAAACTAATCCATAATTCCTACTTTTCACTAATACAGAATTGCCCCCCCCCCCAAATTGGCCATGAGTTGCTTGAAGTCTAGAACCTTGCAGATTCATCTTTGTCCACGTAGGACCTGGTCCATTGTCCATTACATAGTTTCTTAATAATGTCTGATGTTCGCATGAAATTCAAATGATGGAGGCTTGGCAGCTCATAACATCTTTGTATATGTTCTGTCCATCTACAAGCCAACAGTGCTGACTGAATGATTGGCAACAATTTTGCTCAGTTGTTGTGGAGAGCTGCTCAAGTTTGACTGTTGAGGCTTCCTCTGGGACCCATACATTCATTGATAAAATTGTGTAAAGTTAGATATGCTCAGTAGAGCCCCAAACTGGAGTTTTGTTTTTGTTTTTTTGTTTTGTCTCTGAAAGGTAGTGTGCCAGCATGGGGATAGATCTACAGCCTTGGTCCATGGACATGTGAAATGTCAGTGTAAGACCCTGTTGCTCTCTTCTAGAAGTTCTTTTCTTAAGCATGCATGGAATGCCCACCAATTTCCTTTTAGATATAATGAATAAAATTTTTCTTTCATTTTGGCTGACTGGTACAAAAAGAACAGTAATCAGACAACTAAGACCAGAATAGTCTTAGGGAATGTCCCTGCTATGGAGATGTGCACATCACAGCCCGGCCTGAGAGCCTACCTAAGCATCGAAGCATATTGGAATCTCTGCTCGAGGTGTGAGCTCAGGTTCTGATCACTGTTTTATCATATTGAGCACACTGCTTTATGCATTTTTTTTTCTCAGATAATGAAAATTTCTGATTAACTTTAAGTGAACGCTAACATATCTGAAGGCCCTTGACTAACCTGAGCGAAGCAGAAAGTACTTGCATAATGTCCGGTGCAATTCTTGGCTTAGGATAAAGATCATTCAGTAAACAACAACTACTTTTATCATTACCATCATTACTGTGATGATGATGATGATGAAGTGTGATTGTCATGTCTCGGACATCTTTGGACCTAAGAGAAAGGGTCAAACAGGATTTGTTTCTAGCACCTTCCTCTCTAGCACAATCCTCTCTCCTCCTGTCCAGGTGGGACTGTCTCTCTTTTATTCCTTTACTTCCATCATGCTTGTGCTGGTGCCTGCGTGCAATCACAGAACTACTCTTTACCATCTCCTGCCGATACTGTCCTGGTTCCCGCAAGGACATTGAAATGCCCCTTGCGGATGTCTTATCCCTGTAGCTTCCATGCTGTTCCATGCTCATGGGCCACTGCTGGTGGGCCAATGCTAAGCTGCTATTCTCTGTACATATCTATACCTTGGCCTCATGATAGTTATATCAGGAGCTTCACTGATATCATCGAAATAAAATTTTTGCCTTCATTGCTAACGGACGCCAGTGTTTGAGTAAAAATAAAGTCCAAAAATAAATAAATAAATAAATTAATTAATTAATTCCAACAAAGAACTCAATCATATACTAACTTCTGAAAATAACAACCGAAAGTTAGTGAGTTCACTCCCCACATACACAGCAGGCGTGTTAAAAATACATTGTAAGAACAACCCTCACCATTAGTCCAGCTTTGCAAAGGAGCCTGATCGACCCTCATTGCTAACCCACCAGCTTTCGCCCAGGATGCCCCGAGATCAGAAACACTGAGATCAGAGGAAGTGAGCGGAGAAGTGTGAGAAGGGAGTTTCCTAAGATACTGTTAACAGCTGAGATGAGAGGCTGACATATTTTAGAGACTGGGTTTGGGGGTGAGAAGCCAGCCCCCCAGGAGGACAGCGGCCCAGTACAGCTTATGATTTCAACTTAGATATGCAACTTAGTTGCCAAGATAACTGTGTCTGAGATATCTTGGAAAGAAACGACATCCTGGCTTGATGGCTAGACGTGGGGGAGTTTGTGGATTTCAAAGCAGTCCATCCAGCCTGTCTGCCCCAGATCTCAGTTAAAGTCTGTCTTGAACTGTGCCACTCAGATGGGAGTTAAGAAGAGGCCCACACTAGAGCAGGAGAGTTCTAATTTGGAAGCCAGAAGCCGCCTGAGTTCTTACTCAGCGCTTCCGCCTTTGCCCACACCTCACTTTGCACCCAGTTTTGATTTTTTTTTATACCTTTTGTTATTTGTAAATTGCTTGGATGACAAAATCGGGATTCACGTATTATTAAATCCCTCACTGCGGCTTGCACAGGGCTTGGAACTAAGCACTCTTCCCACTCGGTGTTCCTCCAGCAGGTCAGTAAAATCACTAATGCTGAGGGTTTTAAGAAACCGGAACTCATGACTTGGGGAACGATGGAACTATTGCCATCTCATATACATAGAAACCATACAGGTGGTGGGCAAGGACATGACCTTTGAGTCAGGCTGACCTGGGTTGGAGTCCTGGACCAAGCGTGTGACCTCGCTGGGCTGGTATTGCCCCTTATGCTCATCTCTGGGCTCATCCCTGTTCTACTTGTCTCCAAGCTTTAGTTTCCTCGTCTCTAAAATGGGGGCTATAAAATCTACCTCATGAACTAGTGGCACCTACTTCAAAGAATGTACCTTAAGCCTAAGTCCTTTCTAGTTCTGAGGATTAAATGGGTATCATCGTTCTATAGATCTTAGCACAGTTTTGGGCACACATTAGGTGCTCATTCAATGAGCACTCCTCATAATAATATCGATAACATTGTCATTTTCAATTTCCCCTTCCACCTGGGATTTATTCTGAGTAAAAATTTTCACTGCTGTATTGAAAAAAAAAAAAAGCCAATGACAACAACAAAAATAAATATGCCAGAGCATTCCTTGAATGCTGGGGTCGCTGTTCCTGCCCCGTGAAGGTAGAATTGTGTTCTGATCATTTCATTAATTTTTTATTAAAATAGTAAGATAATCCATTTTATGTATGTAAAAAGATCTCTGATTATACAAAGTATTAGTTACAGAATTTCTGGTAAAATTATGGTAACAACAACAACAACAATAGCTCAGGTTCTCATCAGCCTTGCCCAGGGCTGGACACTCTGCATTCATTATCTCACCTAATCCTCAAAACAGAATGGGCAGAGATTTTAGGTCCATTTTACCGATGAAGGAACTGAAGCTCAAAGGTGAGCAACTTGCTCTGGTCACATAGTCAGAAAGGAGCAGGAGCATAATGTTAAGTGTGGGCTCCTACTTCAAAGTCTGTCCTCGCCAGGACTCCTGACGTCTAGAATACAAGCAGCCGGCATCTGGACCAGGTGACTTAGCCAGAGATTTCATGGTGGTTATGTGCTCATCAACCTCATTTTAGTGATTCTTCAGCCTCTTTCCCAGAATTCCACTGCTGTGTTTTAACCCTGTGCCGACAGTCCCCTGCAAATTATTCATCTTGAATGTTGGATAATGCATTCAATGTGTCCAGCAGCCACAGCAAAGAGCAACAACATTTGGAGAGTAGGTGCTCCGTGCGTCTTTAGTCTCAATCCTCCTCCGCACACACATCACCTTGTCCCTTTGGCCCTGCCGCGCTCTGTCCCTTCGCCCATTGCACACGCAGGGTACGTGGCCAAGGTCTGATGGGACAAGGGCTCTTGCAAACATTCCCCTTGATTTCAATTATTCTTAACTCCTGTCTGGTGTCTGCTGGGCTTGGAAGACCAGCATGTGAAAACACTGGGCTCTTGGCACCGGTCTGGAGGAACGCGGACAGTGGACATTCACGGTTGCCCTCCGTTCTTCTCCAATCACACCGCGGAGCTCCTGTTAGGTGTGGGCACCGTGCTGGACTGAAGGGGAGACAGAGGAATATGAGGCCTTTCCTCAGGGAACTTGCAGTTTCCTGGGGAGACCGGCAGGCCCAAGAGTCTTATTCTAGTGTGGAAAGTGCTGTAAGAGAAGCGAGTGCATTGGGTGACGTTGAAGAAAGGTCCTATGAAAGCGGGGGAGGCATGAAGGCAAAGCAAGTCCCAAATGTTGTTTTGGTTAAATGTATGATGCCTCAGCCAAGTGCAAGAAGTTTAGTGTTAATAGACCAGTGGATCTCCAACTGTGGTCCCTGGAAGGAGAGCTTGACACCTGCCATGCACCAGGAGCTATCTGAGCCCTGGGGGTACAGAGTGAACAGAATGGAATTGGAATGAGGGACCTCCCAGAAGCATGCTCCTCGGCTGCCAGTATGTTATGTAACCTGAGGTAACCATCACCCTCTTAGGCTCAAAGTAAAATCAAGTAATCTGTAAAAGAGGAAAGTTCAAAAAAGATATTCACTGAAGTTCTTTGGTCTGCCTCAACCCCTTGAGATTCCTTATAATAAGGATTTCTGAAGGGTTTGATATTTTTCACCAAATATTATCCTGGTGACTACAACCATGAGCTGGATACCTTCCTCAGTTCTGAAGTTCAAGGACAAAATATGCATGGTTCACGCGCCTGTGCAATCCGCCAGCTACGTGGGAGAGAATTGTAAACAAATAAAACGCATAACTACCTGTTGCCAATGATAGGTGTTCTGAAGAAAAATTTTTGGACAAACGTTTCTGTGGCTCTGTTGATCATTACTGTATGGGGTTAACAAAATTACATCTCTTCCATCGGGAAGACAACTTACCGATAAGGAAGGAGCAGCAAAGAAAAATAAAGCACCCATCTCCAGTAAGTTATTGGAGACAAACAAGAAGTGTGGCTCTGTGGCGGTGTCAGATCTGATTTGGACCATGACCCCAAGAAATAACTGAACCACCAGTGTTTGCTGCTCGGGCTGCAAGCGGACCGAGGTGGGGAGATTCCTCGGAGCGGCCGATGGCCATCCCCAAAGTACTCCATCCTGGCCAGTGGGCTTTGGCAAGAAATGGCTCACCAGGGAGAGATGGGTTTCACTGCGAATAATTGTTTAAATCCAGGCTTAAAGAAGCTAAGTGCTCCGTCTTCGATCCTGTGGCACTTTGATGAGCCTGCCACGGTGTGAAAGAGAAGGGCGGGGGGGATGATTTCAGCTCCCCTATCTTTAAGGTTGGAAATTCCCAAAGTTGTAGGTTACTCATGGGGATCAGAAAGGAGATTAGTGACAGCCAGGCTTCAAAGTGTCAACTTTCCTCAAATGTTTTCTAGAAAGATTGTCGCATTTTTCTCGTCATGATCCTAAAACTATCCACATGGGTTATCTGTTTTTGTTTTTGTTTTAAACACACTTAAAAGACAGAACCTGCTAAGGTGACCCATTCAAGGTCACCTAGCAAGTGAGTAGTCAGGCCAGGAACAGAACCGAGAGTCTCCTCTTTACTCTTTGTTATGAACCTGGCTGTTTCTTAGTTGATTTTTGCATTCTCAGGAACGACAAATTAGCCTACAGGAAACTTCTATCTTGGGGAAAAATATAATTGGTCAACTCATAAACTGGAGAACTCACAGCAGAAAAATAAAGTTCCCATGAAGAGCCAGAAGGAAAGCTCCTGAATTGAATCCCCAGGGCACATTCCCGGCTTAGGCGACAATTTGCCCTTGCACGCCTGGCTCGGGGCCAAGCACCGCAAGTACTAGATCTCTGGCTAGGTTGTCTTCGGGACAAAGAACTTGGAAATGAGACAGGGCGAGGGTATCTTGTGCTTGGAGTCAGGGGAGAGTCCAGGCAAGATGATGCATGGCAGGTAGCTCAGGGACCCCCCCAAATCCTTCCAAACCTGGCTTAGCCACGCTTTTCTGGAAGTTATTAATGTAAGTGCTCTGTGACCAAAGGCCTCTGACACACAGTTCTACTGGGCAGTGAGAGTGACATCAAGTGGATGTAGGAGTGAATGAAACAGTGAGGGAAATCGGTACCCTGCTGGAGAATTTTCCTTCTGTGAAGCCCACCTTGGGTGTGGAGTCATGTGCTGGGCGCAGAGGCTCTGATGTGGGCCACCCACTCTCTCTTACCTGCATATTCCCCCTTCCACAGGAATTAGAGTTCCCCTGATGTGTCATCCTCTATGTTTGGTCATTCTGGCGCCTGCGGGGGGTTGGGGAACGGGGTGTGTTAAAGGGCTTCATATAACGTGACACTGGGGGACCTGGGTGGCTCAGCTGATTACATGTTGACTGTTGATTGTGGCTCAGGTCACCATCTCGGTCATGAGATCAAGCCCCATGTCCAGCTCTGTGCTGAGTGTGGAGCCTGCCTAAGAATCTCTCTTTCCCTTTCCTGCTCCTGTGCAGGTTCTCTAAACAAACAAATAAATAAATAAACAATATTATGGGAAGCCGAGTTTCACAGATACCATGGAGCACCTACTATGTGCCACATAGAGCAGCCTTTAGTATTAAGGATTTAAAGTCAATCCTTATGTTCCCGAAGTTCACTCTTCAGTTTAGGGAGAAAGACAATAAACACAGGAGGGCACAGAGAAGAGAGACCTACTCTATTCCACCAGGAGAGGATGACACCGGAGTTGCGTCTTGAGGAGATAAGTTGGCCCCACAAAGCACTAGGAGGTGATGGTGTGGGTAATGGCCTGAGCAAAGTGCGGAGATGGACAAAAGCATCACAGGTGCAGATGCAGAGTTCAAGGCTATGGGACGGTGTGCCAAGATTTAGTTGAGGGCTATGGGACAGTGGACCAAGATCTAGATGGGTGGTACAAGGGTCCCAGATTCCTCCTCTGCAAGATGAGAGGGTAGACTTCACACTTCGCTTTCTCTGAGCATGTTTCCTATGAAGAGGATGAATTTGAGGAGTAATTTCCTGGAGAGGTTTATCCAGATCTACATCCCTCCAATGCCATTTGTTTGTTTTAAAGAGTGATATCATCATTTACGGTAAAGATGCCAACATTGAAATATACTAGAAATTTAAATTTTTGAAACTATCCAAATCCATGATGAAAGCTTTTTAAAAATTGTGGTAAAATATACCTAACAAAATGTGTATGTTTAAATTTTTCAATTGTGCAATTAGTGCCATTAAGTAAACTCACATCACTGGGGTGCCTGGGTGGCTCAGTGGTTAAGCGTCTGCCTTCGGCTCAGGTCATGATCCCAGGGACCTGAGATCAAGTCCCGTATCAGGCTCCCTGCTCAGCAGGAAGCCTGCTTCTCCCTCTCCCACTCCCCCTGCTTGTGTTCCCACTCTCGCTGTGTCTCTCTCTGTCACATAATAAATAAAATCTTTTAAAAAATTCACATTGCTGTGTATCCATCACTGCTATCCACCTCCAGAAGCTTTCATCACCCCACACTGAATCTCTGAACCTGTAAAACCCATGAAATGAAAGAATTCTCCTATCCCTGGTAGCCTGCCCCTTTTTCTAGTTTCTTTTTTTTCCTTTTCTTTGCTTTTTCTCC